>NC_056737.1:673706887-673809387 GCF_019279795.1 Protopterus annectens
ATACACACACATACATACACACACACACACACACACAAATATATATATATATAAAATGAATGTAAAATCACTCAGAGTTTTATGTAATTGCATTTCTTCACATGCTTCTTATAAATAATGCCCATAGGTAGGTGGAGAGGTCTTTCTTTAGGTTAATTGTAATGTATTACCATGATCTGTCACTTGGTAAATGACACTAAAAGACAGTTGAAGGCCTGTGACAGTCACTGAGATGAAAGAACTAAAAGGCTCCAAGAAGAAGGCAGGTGTATACATTAAGTGTATATTGAGCTCAAGGAAGGAAGGAAGTGACAAAGGTGGAATGCTTTACATATGGTTGCTGTGATCACTTGCATTTCAGATGCTCAAGCTTCACGGCTTGAAGTAATGCTTGCTAATACATATGGCATGCTCCATACATTAGTTGTTTGTTTGAGTTCATGTGTATAGTGGTTGTGATGATTTCCAGGATCATAGCCACATAGGGAAAGAGTAAGATAGATCTTTACTGTCTGTTGCTCATTGCTCTTTCCCTGAGGTGGAGCAACCTTGGTGTGAGAATAACAAAGAAGTAGGAATAAAGTCGTCTACATAGAGGGTGGGTGCCAGGGGGTTTACTCCTTGAAAAAAAAATGTTTAATTGTGTTTTCTATTTGCTTGATTTGCTTGTAAACCTTACAGTTCTGAACACACATTTTATGATTATTCACCTGTGCTGTGGGTTGTGACCTAGGTTTGCTCTGGGAATTGAGATGCGCAGTTTCCAGGACTTGTAGTACCTCCTGGTCAAACTTATGACACGGACAGTTTTTTATTGCGATGCTCAGGAAATGATGATCATTAGTGGGTTCTATTTATAAGTTACAGCTGGTGAAATTACTCTGGTAGGGAGCAATAGGAACTGAATAATATGCTGTCTACTTTGTCAATGTGTAGTGACCATCTTGGAAATGACACTGCCACGATATTTCAGACTTTGGGTGAATTCACTTTTAATAGTACTTTTAGAAAAGAACAAAATATAAAGATACTCAGGTTCATTGGAGGCAGTAAATAGGTGAACATTATTTCATGGCTCCTTAGTAGTATTGTGATGGGATCATTTGTATTTAAAGTATTAAAATGAGAACTTTCCTAAATTTGTAGTGGCTTACTGATATCCTAGGTTTCACCAGCACTACAATAGCTTTATGCTGAAACTGGTTGCAAACATACCTCTCAGCTTCTGAGCTTTAACACTCATAGCACTGGCATTTAAAAAGGTCATAACAGAGAATCCGAAAGTCTTCAGATACTAGACCACATACAATTATGCATATTCTTAGTTCAGCTATTTAACAGTGCATGCACCCCTTAAACAGATCTAACTATATGCAGAAGGTACAAGGTTATATCTGAGAGCCAAAATCTTACTGCTGTGCCTAAATCATAGCAGTTAAAAAGTTATGCATATCTCTCAATTGCCCAAATTTTTGCAGGATGTCCAGATTTTGGCTTTAAATTTTTGGTCTGTTCCTCGTGAAATTTGTGATTTTCTCACAAATCATTGATGACTGACATCACTAAAAAATGACAGGCATTTGAGCTTCAAACTTTATATTCTTCAGAAAATGTATACTAATTCAAGACCTGTTATTCTAGAAACTTTCTAAGTTTATAAGAGCAATATTTAAAGTTTTTCCTATTTTTTTAGCCTGTTTCTCCCCCCAACATTATTTTCACCTTTGTCCAGATTTCCTGTGCTAATAGATTGAGAGGTATGAAGATATGGTTGTAATACAAGGATTTCCAACTTTTTGATGAATTGTTAAATGGCAGTTTAGTGAAAACATGAGACAAACCAGTCCTTCCGGTGTGAGACTAGTATAAAACTAATAGCTTTATTCTCCTTTGACATGCAATAAACCTGAAACTGAATAATGGTGATTATAAACTGTAATTGATGGCAGGTGTCCAACCTCAACCCCATTTCAGGAAGGGACATTGCCCTATAGGAAGTTCTGTGAATTTTCTGGAACATACATTTTTCTTTTGAAATATATCTGTGGTAAAATTATTTTGGTTGGTGATGGTCATTTATGGGAAGCTACATTCACCAAAATGTCATGTATCTATAATAAGTCCTATAAACATGAAAAAATGTGGATTTTGAGCACAGCCTAGGTAATATCTGACTAGAATCAGTATAGCAAAGCATCCGTTCTTGCAAAGGCCCTACTGAGCTGTGTTCATTTGACATTTTCAAATGCTTATTTCATCCTGGAGAAAACATTTCAGGGAAGTTGTTCATGGGATCTGTGAACATTTTGGTACTTAGAATTTTCATAAACGGTAACTGCACTCATCTACTCAGTAGGTTTTATGTAGCAAATCACATTCCATTATCGAGTCATAGCTATTCCAACATTTTGAAAAATGGATTTTTTATTGCAGGCCAGTAAACCCGCAGTAGTGGTGCTGCAGTAGCGTTGTCGCCTCACAGCAAGACGTTGTTACATTCGATTCTCAGCTAGAGCGTCTTCTGTGTGGAGGCATGCATGAATGGGCGTGCCTTCGTTGAAGGTTGTGTGGCAGGGCTAGTAACTCGGCCCGTAAAATCCACTACCAAACATTAGCGGACCGGAGTTCCGCTGTGGCGACCCCTAACCGGGATAAGCTGAAAGACACAACATTGCAGGCCAGTAAATGTCTCATAATTTATTAAAATAATTCTGTTGTAGTTCACATGTTTCTGAAATATTCTTGTTCACAGCAGGAGACAGTCGGAACTGCAGGTCTTACTAAATACAAAAGGAACATAGTGTTGCGACAAAAGCTTTTTAAGCTGTATAAATGGTATTTTGGAGATAGTACTTTGGTGCATGTGATTCATTGGGTACATTTTTATTTAAAGTTATGGTTGGAAATTTTCTCCCATAATTCTCCTTTTCAACAGCCATAAATGATATTAAAGTCCAGTCTATGATAAATAAGCTATGGAATGATTAGTAACACTGTTCTGTATACATAGGCTATAGCTACACAGTGTTGCTGAGCATTTTATCTGATTTTATACCGTATTCCAAAGTTTTATCTCATCATAGTTTGACACAGGTTAAAGATTTTTTTTAACCTTTAACTCATTCACTCCACTGGAGCACAGGAAGTTTGTACTGTAACTTACAATGGCCGGATCCTAAGCATTTTGACAGAATTAAATTATGTCCTCACATTTCAAACAAATGTTCATGTCTCTGGAACTATACATGTTATGAAAGAAGTATAACTGAATTTTTATAAGTCACAGTAAACATAGTAACTATTACATTTGTAATATTTTGTAAACAACTTACACTATCTCAGCAACCACTCAAGTTGCAAACATACTGTCCGCAGCATTTTATTCATCTAGCTGACAGCTTTCATATGAGGCCAAGGAGTTATGTCTGTGTTACTTGCTTGTTGAGATATTTAGAAAAACTTGAAAATTGTATCTATATAAATTAATATAATAAAAACAGTTCATATTTCTTTACCTGCACTAGACAGAGGTCAAATATTAATGCAGATGAGTTTGCCATGGAGTAAGCTTTAAGAGTAAATCTTTTAAAACCTTGTACATAGCTTGGTTTTGGAATTATTGATGCAAATATGAACAAGCAATATTTGATGCCTAGAGGTGTCAGTAGGAGTTAACTGCAGATGCACCTGGCGGCATCACTCAGATGTAATGAGTTAAATGATGATCAAATATGATAGCATAGGATTTGACCAGATTTTGGAGAATCACAAATCTTATTAAAAATGGTGCCATTCTTCACATCACCTGATATGTTTTGTATGACAAATGCAAACAAATAAATAATACTGTCAACACAGCTGTCTGCATTGAAATATATAACGCAGTGCTACAAGAAGGGCTACTGCATACCGAAATAATCCATGACTCCTCTCTGATATCAAATCAACATTACCAAGATTCTTGAATCTTCTCACATTTTCCCTGTTTGATTTATTTGGAAATAGTTTTTTGATATAACACATTTTTCTTCTCTTCCCTTAGCTTTGTTAAATTGTAATAAAAGTGATAAGAAATTCTGTTTCAGATTGTATTTTTAACATTTATTTGTAACAGATTTATGCACGCTAGCAGTAACCTAGCAGCTCTTGGTAAATTTAACTTAGATGCACAAAGCTGAAACAAGAGGATTTTAATCTTCGCTTGCACTGATTGTTTCTGTACCTCGATAGTATCAGTGCTTGATACAGCTTTTGTCAAGCGATGCTGCAAAATACAGAACAAAAGAGTAATAGCTAATGGTATGGGGAGTAGCCAAAAAATTCCATTTTGTATTCACAAACTCTTTTTACTGCCCCCCCAATCCACCTGGCATTTCTAACAAATAGACAGATCTTTCAAAATGTTGCCCATTTGCAGTTAATGTATACATCATTTTCAGTGGTAAACTATTAATGATATTGTTTTTAGATTTGCAATTGTCTCTGTAAGCAAGGTATATACTTGTTGTTAGAGGCATTCATTTATTCAGCTATAAAAATAATATGGTCTGAAAAAAGTTACAATGTTTGTGAGTGATGCAAATAAAAATGTACTCTGCAGAGTGCAAAGTGTATGCCTGGCTACACCCTGATGAGTGCAGCTAGCAACTGCTGAAAAGCTGTATCTGTGGAAGGGAGTTATAAGAATAATGTCATTTCAAGGGCATTTTGTGTTACACAGGTGACACACATGGAAATAAATAAATAAAGAATGAAAGTGTATTTTAGCTGGAAACCAAAGACAAATTGCTTCCAGTGGTAAGTGAAAACTTTCCCAAGGTTGCAAGAAATACATAAACGCTCATTATTTTAAATACTGGTGCTGCACAGAGAGTTACATGTTTAGGCTTGAGGGTGTGGCATACACATATGTAGAATCCAAAAACAAACAGAAAGAGCTGCATTTGAACTGTATGCAAATGTTTAAGCTGAGTAAATGAACACATCCATCCACCTTAAAACAACATAGTTAGACATTTGTAATTACTTCTGGATAGTTACACTTCCTATACATACAGCTAGTTGTTGTTTAAAGGAAAAAATAATTCCATGGTCATCCACAAGTGTATGATATACAATATGTAGATCAAAGAGAACTGAGATAAATGTTTGCACACCTGGTTTGAAATGTTTCCTTGTATTTCTTTCATTTGCAGCAAGAGACTTAGATTCAGTCTGTGTATTTCAAGTTTAGTATTAATTCTAACTTACATATCTGCTTCAGAATAATGATATATAATGTTTTCTTGCTTTACTGAATAAAATGTTTTAGAAAAAAAATGGGAAAAAATTGAAAAGCATAAATCAAATCAGGATACTACGCATATATTCAAGTATTGAATAATACATCTGAATTAGAGCACAGGTCTGGATATTCACATTCACACACACACACACACACACACACACACACACACACATACACACACACACACACACACACACACACACACACACACACACACACACACACACACACACACACATGCACACACACATTTTATATATATATATATATATATATATATATATATATATAGATACAGACCAATCATAGGAGTCCAACAGTCCAATATACTGTGATGTTTCTTTACTTTGCAGGTTTATAAGAGTATTACAGCAGTGTTCAAACCATCCTTTTTAAATGGTACAACTTTATTTACATTTTTTGGCCAGTATGAAATACTAGTTATAGTAAGAGTAGTAACTATAATGGGATACATATATAAGGTATAAGTAAAGCATCACTGCTTCGGAATAAGATGCAACACTCATTCTATAAATGTGATGAAAGCATTTTGTATGCATGTATAAAGCACATCTAATGCACTAGCACTTATTTTTATGGGCTACAAAGGCATAATGTCTGGTTAAGTGACTTGCTTGTAGTCGCACAATTTGTTAGTGCACTGCAGAAGTAACTTGATTAATAGTTAATAGCCTTAACACTCTGATATAAAATTCCAGCAACATCTAAAACGTCTAATACAAAATAAAGTAAGAAAAAGTTTCTGTGATGATTTACAGCATCATCCTCAAAGCAGTTATGTAATAGAAGAGATTATTATTTACTTACGTGCCATAAATGCCTACATTTAGTCAAACGTCCTGTAATTTGAAAAAGCCTGCAGTATTAGTCCTAATCTGTTTTTCGCTTTCACTCTTTCTTGGAGGAATAAGAAGAGCTGAGTGTTACTGTATGGAAGGATAGGTAGGATGGTCTATTCTAGACAAAAAAAAGATCGTCAATGACTGGATGCCTTTAGCAGACTTTTTGCCAGAGCTTATGCCAAGCAGTGCTAGCGTAGCTAGCAGTCTGTACACCGTATTCCTGGACAGCTGAGCAGCGTAATTCAGAGGCTGCATAAAGCAAACCCAGGTTCAGTGACAGAGATGCCTATGCAAAAGCCTCTGCAAAATATTCAGTCATTTGGGTTGCAGTTAGAAGAATCAGCAGCTTCACTTTCTGTGTCATCATATAACTGGAAGGGTGGAGATAAAACAAAGCTCTCCCTTGTTGAAAAAACTAGATACATTATTACCACCCATGCCCTAAAGCAGGTTATGACTCATTTGGTTCGAGCATGTAAAGTATGCAGGGTTCCGACTTTGCAAAGCACTTACCTAACACTGCTGTATTTCTCATTTATATGCTTATTTTGCAGAGGAAGAAAACCTGAAATATATATATATATATATATATATATATAGTTAGAAATATGTAGATAGATAAAATTAACATAGGTTTGCTTTGATGTGTGTTTTACACATAGAACAAAACATTGTTCAATAATATTTTTAAATCCTGGTGTGGAAATTAAGTGAACATTATGTGAAGTTTCCTATTATACACAGAGAGAGGAATAATTGATATGACTGATCATGTTAGGGCTCAAAGTATGTATTAATATCCCAATAATGTGCCTAGATTTTATTTTTCAGTATCATTTGAAAAGCACAAAGTTAGAGAATAAGATTTGCATGACAAATGCATGCGAAAAAGGCAGACGTGTGTATGCAGCATCCTGAGTCTACACTGTAGTTGTTGCTTTGTGAACTGTAACTTGGAAAATGTAATAAAAACTCACTACTTACAAGTAACAAACCCAACAGTTTAGTGACACAATTATATGTAATATTAAGGGAAGATGAAAAAGAATTAGGCACGACTGGAGGCTCTCAGCTGGGAACCTAAAAGGCAGCTGATCAGGAAAGAACAGAGAGACAACCTATAATTGCAATATTTTTCTGCGCCGAGCTTTACAATGACAGTGCAGTGATAAAAGACAAGTTTGCATGTTCATGTATAACACTGGCAGCAGAGACGAAATCCTATGGCAGTAGCATGGTGGTATGTTAACTGTTCTGTCGACAGACGCCAGACCATTGCACTCTGTTTACCCTTACAGAACCATGAAGCAGCAGATTTGTGTTATGTATAGGGTGACCTGTATACATGCAATACCACTGACAATATCATGACAAAGGAAAAAGCAGTGACTCTAGAGTTATGTTTTCCAACCACCTGTACCTACATCAGGAATGCAGAATGGCTTATAGTATGACACATCACAGGAGTTGCACATGCATCTATATTGTACATTGGACGATGTATACAGTACATTGTATCACCAGAATAAGTATATAAACTGTAACTTTATTCCCCTGCAGTTGGACTCAGTAAATAATGCCTTCCTAAGCCTTTTT
Source organism: Protopterus annectens (assembly GCF_019279795.1). Lineage (NCBI taxonomy): Eukaryota > Metazoa > Chordata > Ceratodontiformes > Protopteridae > Protopterus > Protopterus annectens. Next base: position 673,714,634 of record NC_056737.1, read on the forward strand.
TGCATGCCCACTGCAGTTAGCTATGTGTCATGTGACTCCTAGGCTGCCCCAGCAGCTCTCTTCTTCTGCCCAGTGATAACATGAGCATTAGCTGTGTTGGGAACATTGTAGAATGCCTCAGTGTATACAGGCCTGACAGGTGCCAGCCATCAGTCAGTTCCACTATGTTTGCTGTGATGCAGAAGCTAACATATTATGACACACAAGGCACGTTTGACATGCCTCATACCTTACTCCCAATGACAACTGGTATCGTAATTTGGGACAGATAAGACATTGACCATACTATAGTATTTGTAGTCAGTCCAGAAGAAAGCAACATGTACCTCAGACTATCACCTGAAAACAAGGAGAAATTGAAAAGTGGCAGGAAAGTTCTGCTTGTGACATCTGGATAACTTTAGGGGGCAGCACCATGAAGTCTACTGGTGAGGAGCATGGATGTCTTTGAAGTCACAGATCATACCATGTGGCCTGATAAAACATCAGTAAGTGTAACAGTAGGAGATATTCCTAAAAGGCATTTTATCTCACTAATAGCTGCTGTGAAGTAATACAGGTCAAATAAGTAACTTTATATGATCTTATCCAGGGGGCTAAAATATTTCAAGCATGGTAAACTGGCTAGTCACAGTTACTTGGCCCTATGGTATGTTTTACCCCTTGTTTGCAACCCAAAAATACTTCAAGAATTTAAATTTCAGCCATAGCCCCAAATTGTTTCTCATTTTACAGAACGTTGCTGCTTTTACCTCATATTTTTGCCCTATCCTTCATAAACGTTTGATCCATTTGTAAATCACTGATGAAATTAATCAGTTAGTAATGACTTACAGTAGAATTTTACACTTCTTAAACTTCAGGAAAATGCATTTTCATGCAAAATCTGCACCTCTATTAACTTTATAACTGGATTAAAGTGATATTTAAAATTAGCCTCTGATTTCATACCCTTGACTACCCCCCCCCATCATTTTTTTTGCTTTGTTCCAGAGCAAAGAAGTTGATTATAGTCACTTTAATATGATTTTGGAAAATATGTTTATTTTTTAACTTAAGTCTCAGTAAGGACAACGGAGAAACCTTTTTCATTCCCTTCAGATTGTTTTGCAGTGCTTTTGTTAGTTTTCATATAAATTACATATTTATGGATTTTATTAATTAGGGTTTACATCCAAAATCTACAGGAAACCTCCCTATTCTAATATCCATCTGCATTTTAGCAGCAGTGACCCATACCATCAAAAAAGAGCAGTTGTTTGAAAAATAAAAAAAATTTTGAGAAAAAAAAAAAAGAGCAGTTGTCAAAGGCAGGTTGTAAGGGTTGCTAGGATGGTTTCTGATTTTCAGGATTGTAAGGATGAATGCCAATACGCTATGTACAATATTTTTAAATAGGGGTTATCCTATTCATATGGTACATTCTGTTATGAAGGAAGTTATTATTAAGAGAAACTCACACGCTTATGTCCCATTACATGGTAATATGAGCACCATGAACTGTATTTTACCATTGGATAACACCAACGGAGTACCATCGACAATCAGACAGACACTATCATTCATCATGAGAAATATGGCCAAGATCAATCTGTTGATAATTTTGGTCATTGTTCTGTTATTATTTTTAATACTGATAGTGATCAGATTGCTAATATTTTAATTAAGAATTGTCAGCCCATTTCTAACAATAAGGACATTTATGAGAAAATGGTCCAAAAATAATGTACAAATGTGGGCATGGCTTCAAAAATTATTTTGATAATATTTCCCATAGTAAGAACCAAGTTATTTGCGAAATGGTCAAATGTGGGGCATGTGGCCAGTGCCAGTATATCTTTGAAGATGATTCCATACAAGTAGACAGTAAGAGATTAAAGATAAAGGTCCAATATGATTGTGACAAGCATGGCATTGTTTATATTGCTTTGTGTCAAAAATGTCCTGTGCTTTATATCGGGAAAAACTGAGTGAAAGAACAAACAGTGCATCTATGAACATGCCTATGATGTAACAAAACAAAAAACTACAAATGCATTATTTAAGCATTTATCTACACAAACTGATCATAACTTTACCTTTACTATCTTGGAGAAAGTGGAACAAAACCTTAGGGGCAGCCCATGGGCAATCATTTTAGAGCAGAGTGAACTGTGGTGGCACATTTATTTAAATGCCATGGTTCCACCTGGTTTTAATGACACTTTAAGCATTATGAGCCTATTAAAAATGAAGGTATATGAAAAGCAGCCCAATATTTGTTTGTTTGCTCATATTTATATAATAACTAGTTGTATAAAATATAGCTTATTAATTGGTCAGTGCACAAGTTCAGCTTGTCTTAATTTTTAATGTTTTTATGTTTTATTGGTATACTAGTTTTGTAATAATTTTTTTTGTTTAAATATCTTAAATGTTCAATCAGTCATGTGACTTGCAGGGTATTTAACGTTCACATGATCTTTTGGAAAACATCTGATGAAGTATAGTGTTTTAGACGAAAGTGCTTATCTTTTAAATTGTGGATTATTAAATTACTTTTAACTTGGTCAGTCCCATTGCCTGGTGAGCTTTATTTTCTTTTTTCTTATTTTGGTTTTGGTTTTATTCTTTTGACTGTTTAATATAAATGACTGGGGACATAATGGGACAGAAATATTGTTAACTTTCTTCTAAAAGCCCTAGGATTGTTGAGAAGAAGATCCTCCCTGGGATTCAGGAATGGCCAGTATCAGTGCAGGAACAGTGTAGGAGCTCCTGCATGGAAAACAGCCATCAAGCGATCCAGGAAAGTGCTGTTTTCACATGCACAAGTGGCCCTACACTGTTCCTGCACGGAAAGCCGTGCAGGATGCAAATCACCTCACTTGCTGGTAAAAAACATGCAAATGAGGTGATTTTGTGATCCATGAAGCTGGTTGGACTCTGTGCAGGAACAGTGTCAGAGCAGAAATGTATTCAGTTAGTAACTGAATACATTTCTGCATCTTAGTAAACAGAGGCAGGACAGCTCGTGGAAAGCATGTATTACAATCAAACACACATGCCAATGGCCAAATATAAGGCCATTGGCATTAATAATAGCTTATTGTTTTATAAAATTAAACTTTTTATTTTTTGGCTGATCACAGCTGTTTAAGCTTAGGGCAGTGGCGTGCAAATGGGATTGTGCCAAAATTTTAAAAAAAATGAGAAAAGTCAATTTTAAATAATTCTGCATTTTGCCATTTTAGTCAATGGCATGCAGAATGTAAACAATGCCAGGGAGCACTGGGTGTCAAGGGGAAAGGGTCCATCTAAATGCAGTAACTAAGGGCTTACACACTGGGGTATGCAAATGAGGGGAGGTATACTGAATCACAAATTTCCTCAAAGTGTCAGAGTGTACCCAACCGTGTAGGTGCAGCAATACAACAGTGCAAGTATAAGAGCCGAATGACTTCATAAGGGGGTGTGTCATGCTTGCTGTAAGCTCATTGGAGCTCTGTGGCCCGTGTTTGCCCTTAGCTAAGCACAGTTATGGATGGGGGTGTGTCTGAGGCTGTTTTGTCTTATTCCATGAAATGCAGGGCATGTTCACATCCAGGAAGGGCCATTTCTGCTTAAAAGTATATATAATAGACATACCTCAATGGGCAGGAGTTCTAATCCTAATATGGGAAGTTGTATGTATGTATGTGTGTGTGAATCATGTACTATCTGGCTCATACCATTTTTGACCTGTGTACTACCCTTTACACTTCCCTTCACTTCAGTTTAGTAGAACTGTTGATGTAATCCACCTCAGAAGTACCTTTGGAAGAGGTGAAATGTATAATCTCTGTGGTACATCTGATAACTGCGTAGCACTATCGTAGGAGTACCTAGATGAGAAGGAGTTTTAATCCCAGTACTGGCAAGTGTGTGTGTGTGTGTGTGTGTGTGTGTGTGTGTGTGTGTGTGTGTGTGTGAGTGTGTGTGTGTATGTGTGTGTGTGTGTGTGTGTGTGTGTGTGTGTGTGTGTGTGTGTGTGTGTGTGTGTGTGTGTGTGTGTGAGTCATGTACTGTCTGGCTCATACCATTTTTGACCTGTATACTACCCTTTACACTTCCCTTCACTCCAATTTAGTAGACCTGTTGATGCCATCCACCTTAGTAGTACCTTTGGAAGAGGTGGAAATGTATAAGCTCTGTGCACATCTGGTACCTGTGTAGCACTATAGTAGGAATACCTAGATAGGCAGGAGTTCTAATCCTAATGCTGGCAACTGTTTGTGTGTGGGTGAGGATCATATCATGTGCGGCTTATACCATTTTGATGTGTATACCATAAATGGCTAGTGACCACCTCCTACTGCCATTACTTTATATAGTGTGGTGACCGCATCTGCCTCACATGCAGCAGGTTAAACCATTGTAAGTCCTCTGTACAGATGTGTCTGGAATATCCATATATTTGAAACCTATACGTGGTCAGAAGTGGTCTGTGTGCCTTAACAATGCCCATGTATGTGATATTATAGCCAAGTAGGCCACAGTGAGTACACTGACACATATGGCAGCATGAGGTATCATACCTGACTGAAATATCATGCTGATAGGATGTTTGCTGCCCTCACTCGTGGCCTGCCTTGTAGGTGCAATACATGAGTGCAGATGCTTAGTTTTACAAGTGAACTGTAATTGTTATGGGTCACATTAAAGGCTGAAAGAGGTGTGAATTATTGTCATATTGCGGTCCTAATTAGTATGCAACATGCACACCTTGCATCTTAAGAGGGGTGTATACACAATTTATATCCACTGTATACCAGTAATGTGTCATGTATGACCTTACCTTAGGCGATTTGTCCAGCACAATTTGCTAGTCTCAGTCCAGACATCTTGGCACTGACAAGTTGTGAGGTATGCTACAGGAATGTTGAATTCACATCAGATAGGCCCCAGTGGTGACAACTGTGATGCAATACAGTTGACCCCAGCACAAGTGAACATGCACAACAAGCAATATAGCTATTACATAAAGTAATATATCTATTACTGATGGTTGTGTGCATGGTAAATTGCATGCACTTCACATGCCTGGGGTATTGCCAGGCAACAACAGAACAATGTAATACTCACCAGCTTCAGGCTGCTGTCCCATATGCAGACCAGAGTGTCCTAGGTAGTTGTGAGATGGTGTTATTGTCAGCAGATGCACATGTGGCCTTGGTATAGGATGGATGCAGCATGTCTGCCCATCTACAGTACTAACCACAATAATACATAATGTCCTGTCCTCACCATAGATGTGCACCTCTGTGCATTAGAAAACCCCATCCACAACTGCAATTGGACCTGACACATGCATGTAGATACAATACAGATACATGTATGTCTGATACATTAGTGTACGAATCCCCACTGGGCCCTTACCTGCACGATCCTCATCCAGTGTGCGTGTGTGCAACCCACCTCCACAATGCTTCCCAAACTGTCATGGCTTATGCATTGGGCATGTGGCCCAAGTGTGGTGAGGAGCTCCTCGGAGGGTGTCAGTGGGGGCTGGATGTCTGGGCCCCCACCTGTGGCTAGCTGGTCCCACGCTAAAGCAGCAGCCTATTGATGGGCATGGCATTTGAGGTCGGTGGCCCGATGCTGCACATGCTCATAAGTTCTGCAGGCCAGCACCATTTACCCTGTGGACCACACTGTTCCACAGGGCAGTCCTCTCCTACACATCTTCTGCTCTCCGTCCACATGACAGGGCATAATGTCCAATCACATATTGGGTGATGATGTCTGTTTCCCCAAAAAGAGAATGCTGGTAAGCAAGCAATCTGCATGTTACCTGGAAGAAATAAACAGGAAAAGGTCACAGGACCTCATATGGTTGTCAAAATGCACATCAACAGTGGATATTACTTGCAAATAATCCAGACTACACCATAGAAATCCAAGCTATCATGGCTATAGCAGTTTGCATTACACGCCTGTCCCCGAGCTGTTTTATTCCCCCCAATGTTGGACACTTGATTGCATAATCCTCTATCCTCCATTCGTTTCTGTGTAGAGGGTGGACAGTGGGCATCTTCCATGTGGATGGTGTGTGGTGGTGGCAGGTCTGTGTTTGACTGTGTTGTGTGATGGAGCTCTAAGCACATGCCTGAGTTCATGTAGGAGGCAGACACTGATGTTATTATGCCCCATGGAGATACGCTGTTGTTGCCATCAGTAGGCAATATGTACATGCTCACCATTGCTGAGGGGACAAGTGTGGTTGATGTGTATATCTCCATGTACATCTGGGGTAGGCAAGGTGGCGATGTTCCCACCTAACCTGTGTGATAAAGTTTGCCTATATCCATGGCATGTGTGTATGAGGTGTTCTTTACCCCCAATACAGGGTGAATTGTGTTGTTTCATCTGAGACTTACAGCATATATGGAGACACGGTTGCAATTGTCCTTGGTGGTGTGAATATGTTCGATTCATAGTCATAGTCAACCTTACAGGACATTACCTGTGAACCTACCTGCTTGCTCAGATATAGGTGGACTTGCTTCAAAGTTGTTGCCTACACTTATGTATCCCTGTAAAGCCAATGTAGCAACCTGTTATGTGGTTTGTGTATTGCTGCTGTCCACCAAAGGGAATTACTCTACCATGGTGGAGGCTGGATATACAGGTCGGGTACTGCTGTGTCCATATAGCTACAGTGGATATAAAGGGTACACACCCCTGATGCACTGCCTGGTATTTGTGCAATTGGAACATGACACCACAATAACTCATTTCGTAACAATTCCTACCTGTAGTGTGACCTATAGCCTGTACAATTCAATTGAAAGCATAACAATCTGCTCTGTGAAAACATATAATACTCAGTACAATAAGCCAGTTGAATGAGTATGAACACCCTTAAACTTGTGTATGCACCTCTTGAGATGGTTACAGCAATCATCCATCTTGGTCTGGACTCTAACATCATGGCTCATCTTCACTTGGAAATCGCTGCTCACCTTCCTAGAAACACCTTTGATTCTACTTCAGTGGAATTGGACAGGTTAGGGGTCACATTCAAGATGAGAAACTTTATAAAATGATCTTCTGTGGTCTGATTGTCATACAGCACATAAACTTGGCATTCCAACAGGGGTGTGTACACTTGTGATATCCAGTGAATATAGGTGTTGATATAGCTGGTAGTGGTAGGCATGGACAGAGGGTCATAACACAGGTGGACACTTCTCTGATTAATACCTGATAATCATGCCTACTCTAGTACCTATATCAGTGTCAGGGCAATGCAACCACCAGTAGCTGTACACATATATGTCTGTTGTATGCACTGACATTGATATTACACACATGCGTAACATGCACAACCTATTTACCTGACTTCTTGAAACCCATGTGATTAGTTTTGTGCCTTCCAGCTGAACATATGCATACATGCATGTACTCAGGGGATACCTGGTATACATTTCTGTTGAATGTTAGTATGGCACACTGTCTTAACAGTCTTGCTTCTCAATCATACTTCTCAACCTGTTACAGCAGTTTGTCTGGACAATGGAACAAATGGGTGTCAAAAGAGACATCATTATTGATACTGTATTAATATTGCTGCGCCATACATTAGTACATTGATTGCACAGTAGGCTTTGACATCACTGTGATAACCTGGAAGATGTCCAACAGTCATAAATAGGCTATTATGTTACAATGCCATTGCTCACAGACCTGCCAATGGTTTGGCTGACATAACACAGGTATATGTGTATGTGACTACAGATATCAGTCACAAATGTGCTTATTGTCCAGCAGAACACTGTACAGTTGAATGTTATTAATTCAATATATCACATGGAGTTCAACACAAATGTCTGCAACAGTACTCTACTATGCACATGTCCTCTATAGGTGTCTTAGCTTTACAAGGCAAACATGTGTCATACTCATAATCACAGGTAACGTGGATATAGAAAACATCCCATTAACTGGCCTAGCAGTGCCACAATCACAACTGTTTGACAGACATCCCTGTGGTTGTCATATATGAGCTGTCCTTTCCCAGGTGAGTCAGGATCCTGAGCTGTGATCCCAACTCACAACCTCTCAGAGCATCACATCTGGACAATGCCTAAAATGATGGGATAAATAGGGACAGACTTTAAATATACCTGTTACAAACATAGGAAGTTTGTAGAAAGATACATTTAGCATTACAATGAATATTCTTAAGGATTTGGAATCTTAAACACAAGTGTTTGTCATTACCTGATGACTGCAATCCTCAGCTATTTGCCAGAAAAGTACAAATCTCAGGAGGAACAGACAAAAATACATGATGGTAAAATGTGGACATTCTGTGAAGATCTGTACAGTTGAGAGGTATGTATGTGATATCTCCCACTGCAGAGAGGGCCAGATGCTATGGCCATAGTAGCTGTTTAGCAGGACATTAGTACAGCATGTCTTGCTGGGACATACATTCCTCCAAATCATATTCCCATTATTACAGTCCACGTACTACATTCAATTACTTGCTTACATGTTCCACTTACCTTTTGTCTTTCTTCTCTTTTCCACTTTATATTTCATTTATTTCTCTCTCTGTCTCTCTCTCTCTATCTCTATGTGCACTACAGGGATAGAGATGGTCTGAATAGGTGTCAGCATGACTTTTGTAGGTGATGCTCATGACCAGATGATGGCCTGTGTAACTATTGGGGTTCCCCACCTGCTAATTGCATGCAGAGCAGCTGTGTAGTTCTTCCAATAGCCAATGTCATGGCAACACACGCCTATAAACGAGTAATCCATGTGGGCATTGGCCCTTTTCCTTACTTGTGAGGAAGAAATCCTGGAGTTATGTGAGCTACTACCTCTTACAGCAAGACTTGTGGAGACAAGTCAAGTAAATGGTGTGAAAGGTTCAAGACGTAGAAGCAGAATGTGAGTATTGCTGTTATATGTTTGGAATACTTCTAGTTTAACAGGGTTTGTCTGCACATGCTACTTCTGCATGGGTTTCAGTCTGACAAAGTTCTGTCTCTGCATAGCTCTCAACTGTAGGGCCATTCATATAATGGCCACAGGTTAGCCTGTTATGTACGGGCTGTTCCCCAGACAGGTGTTTTCCTTGGCAAATCAGTAGCATACTCTGGTGATTGCATTGTGCAAATGGTAACATCCATTTGTTTTTCCTGACTTTATATCCCTCAGAAAAAAATATGTTACAACAAACCCTGTAACACCAGCAACATTCTCAGTAAGTAACATCAATATTTCATGTATGGTCGTGTATTTGGACTTCTGTCCATCAATTATGACAGGCTTTGTCCAGATGTCATACAGTAGTAGTTATACTGGTCTATCATTATTTAGTGCTGTAATTCCTGCTGAGGGGAATGGCAGGGAAACATGTTGAAGTCTGTACATTCAAGAGGTAGGTGTATAGAGAATGCTCTTAGATGGCCTTGTAACATGTTTTATGTGGGGGACAGTAACACATGTTTTAAAATTGGGCTGTTACAACATGTCAGATGTATTACTGATAAAAAATATGTCAGTTCTATAGCTGTACATTTGAATAAATCACACCATGGGGACAGTAGTGCATCTCAAGGTACTGTTTCTGAAAATGTCTATTCCTCAGTGTGATGAAAAATTCATAAAAGGACAATTGTTGTGTTCAGACTCAATGTATTAATATTAACTGTGATAATTTATCCCATAGGGGGTTAAATGATGAGTATAATTGGAGGCTATGTGTTCAATTATGTAATTAGATGTTAATTACTTCATGAGAATAAGGCATGTATTTCTGGTGATGTTTACTCCTTGAAGGCTTTGGCCAAGACATCAGAGTATAATAAACATGTGTGAATTACTGGCTGGTTGTATTTTTCTTCGTTATATGTTCATCCATTTTATTTGTTTTGATAAGATATTGTATGTCTGGCCATTGTGTATGGCCTACCATGATTTTGTAGCAATTTACTATTCACTTATTTATATGGACTATGGGGGGGACAGATGTGAGTGTCATGGCTGTTTTGGTAACCAACTGTGCATTCTGCCCCAGTTGTGGGTGGCCTATCAGCAGCATATGTTTGTATGGGCATATATCTATCTATCTATCTATATATATATATATATATATATATATATATATATATATATATATATAAAATCTGTATATGTGTGTATATGTGTGTGTGTGTGTGTGTGTGTGTGTGTGGGTGGGTGTGCGTGCGTGCATGCGTGGGTGTGTGTGTGTGTATATATATATATATATATATATATATATATATATGAATATATGTATATGTATATATATATATATATATATATATATATATATATATATATATATATATATGTATACATATATATATATATATATATATATATATATATATATATATATGTGTGTGTGTGTGTGTGTGTGTACACCTCAGTATTTATTGGTAATATATATAGATATATATATATATATATATATATATATATATATATATATATATATATATTGTACACATAAATGGATCTCCCTACATATCTCACTCTTTCTCTATGTATGTTTCTATTCAGATATATGTATATTTATAGATACCAATACTTCCTAACTGCACACTTGTCTCTTCCCTATTGTAAACTGGCTGTAAAGAAAGGTATGTTTGAGAAAACATCCTCAAGTAATACAGCTGAGGTGGCTTACTGGTAAATTGCATAGTCTTTTGTGTGCAGGGTCCTGGGTTCAAGGGCTGTTTATTTTGTTGCTAGGCAGAATAAGGACTGTTGGATACAGAGTGGCTAAGGCAGTTTTGAACAGCTTTGACCGTGTTTGTGTGGGTTTGCATGATGGTAAGCGGTGCTAATGGATGGTTAAATGAAAAGGCACTTACACCGTGTAGGCTTCGCTTACCAGTGTGCAAATCTGCTTAGCATTTACATTTAAGCATAGCTTAGACCTGGTAACCAGTGATCACATTCCAGTCTGATAAAATAGCAGGGTAATGACATCTTTAATAAGTGTATTTAATTTCCTGTTCATAACATGCTTCTATGTGGTGTCATTATAGTAGCCAGGGTGTGAGTATACTGTATGGGACACCTGGGTATACATAGGTAGCATACATAGGTAGTACCACAATCTTTTCTCTTTGGATTTGTTTCATACATGGATAGTATCCCAGGTTATATGCAGTCACACTTGCATGTTACACCAACTACAGTGCACTGGTTGACAGAAGTAGTTTAACACATATAGCATCATTACGTTGGGACTTTTAGCACTGCTTATTCAAGTAAGAGTAGATTGCAGATTGTCCTACTGGAACCATACACCCCTACACGTAAAGCTGGACTCTGAGTACTTAGTATCTTGTTCTAGGTGTTTGAGCTGTATGTTTATATATATCCTATTGGATATTGATCTGATATGTTGATATTAACTGTAGACTACTATGTTCTTTGGACATGTCATTGAGGACTGCTGTCATGTAGTAATGGCATACTTTTCAGTTTCAGACATGTATCTTTCAAAAGATTCATCCTAATGCATAACCTGTTGGCTATCTACTTTCTGTATGTCCTCTGTACAGATGTGCAGATGTCAGGTATTGCTATGGCCATACCACTATGTAAGTGTCCACATTGTATTGTACTGTGGGCCTGGACACTGCTGCTAGTTTTGACATATGGGACATTCCTTAATGTGGGCCTTGCCCCATTTCCTTGCCTATGTGAGGGACATTACAGAGGTGGTGGCCTACAGATTCACATACAGTGGGTGGAAATACATCACAGAACAAAACATGTGGAGACAGCCAACCAACATGGGGGACATATCCCCAGAGTTGTGAACAGATTCTATGTCATCAGTGCTGTTATACACATGGTGGATTGATAGATTGACAAGGTTTGTGTGGACATGCATTTAGTGTGTGACATCACGACTCACACTGATATGTTTCTGACATACCTCTCCACTGGCACGCTGTCCACAGACTGTCCACATGTCTGCCTGCCATGTTTTGTGTGTTCACCAGACAGCTGTCCTTGGTAAATCAGTTGTGGACTCTGGGGAATGCAGTCAGTAAATACTCACATCTATTGGTATTACCGACATCATATTCCTCATAAAGGATGTTACAGCAAACCCAGTGACATCTGCAACTATCTCAATGTATGACAGCAGTATGTCCAATCTACCCCTGTGTTTGTGCCTCTGTTCCCGCCTAGAGATTTAAGGGTTGACACAGAGCTTAGTGAGTGGGGATTGTTATCAAAGGCTTAGGCCAGATCAACGTAGGGTGTATGTGTCACTTTGCCTTCATCCACAGCTCAGGTGACTGACGGCAAGAGGTTGACCTACTCTTCACAAAGGTAAAGTGTGTGGAATCCTGAGTCTGCAGATTCCCATATCCCTGATTATTAGGTGCATGATGATGCATTCCATAGCTTCACATAACAGACTTGTCAGGCAGTTGGGGTGGTATTTCCCAGGGTCTGTAGTTACACCATGTTTGCGCAGAGGGGTGACTGTTGCAGTGCACAATTCAGTATGGGTAAAGCCTGAGGTGAGGCTGTGCTTGAACAGGGTACACAGGTAAGGTGCCAGGTCACTCTCTAGTTCATGTAGAACACAGCCAGGGGTATTCTCAGGTCCCATAGAAGCCGTATTCCTGGCCTTGGACAGTGGTGTTTTAACCTGTACTGCAGTAATACTGGGTGCCTGGCGGTGTACTGGTATTGTGATTGGTCCTTTGGGGGGGGTGAGGGTTGATGTTTGCACTCAAGATGCCAGCCAGTATATTGGCATTCTTTGTTGGCTCAGTCTGGGAGGTACCATTGTCTAGTAGCTCAGAAAGATTCATGGTATTGCCATGGAGATTCTTTACATAACTGTATGAGGCCTTGTGGTTGTCTTTGCTATATGTTCCAAGTCTGTTCTCACAGCTAACTTTGTAGTATTTGGTGAGGGATCTCAACTATTCATTGAGGCTGATAAGGGTTTATTTCCTGTCTTGGGACTTCACCTTATTCCATATCGGTTCCATCCTACTGTTTTACAGTTTCTTTATGGCAGGGAACCACCAGATCAGCTTCCTTTTTGGGAGGTGAGGGTCCAGGTTGTATTGGGTAAGGTGGTATCCATGCATTTGTTTACGTGTTCATAGTGAATTGTTTTATTCAGCTGTCATGAAACTAGTCTCCATTTGCATGACTGCCATGAGGTTAGCCACCTCTGATTTTATGAGGCCATAGTTAGCTTTGGAAAAGCTTTTCATGGTGGTTACATGTGCAGTGGGGGTAGGACGGCTGTGGATTTCCAAATGTGATTCCTTTGTGTTCAGATATAACAAATGAGGTGTTGACTACTGGTGTAGAGCAACAGTCACCCTTGTTAGGAAGGACCAGATCGATGTGATGGGCATGTGCTCTGGTACATGAGTGGCTTTCCCACTTAATGGTAGGGTAGTTGAAGTCAACCAGTGTGATAATGCTAGGATGGACATTAATATTCTCCAGGGTGTTTATGGACATGGAGTGTTAGTCTTGGGACGTGTATGGGGACCTATAGCAGACAACTACCTGAACCACTGTCTTACGCCTGCAGGATCTGTAATGCATAATGTTGGTACACCACTCTGGAGGTGTGTGCATCCTTTATGAATATGAAAATACCACCTCCTTTAGAGCTTCAGTCCACGTTCTGCAGCCAAAAGTTGTGAAATTAATTATAGGCGTGTACTGCAGGGGTGCTTCCTGCTGCCTTTATCCAGGTCTCTGTTACAGCACAGATGTCATTGTTTCCAGATTTAGAATTCCAATGTGCAGCAGCATGACCCTCTGATTGCAGGTCTTTGTAGCTGTCATATATTTCTGTATATTTATGTATGTATATATATATATATATATATATATATATATATATATATATATATGTATTTATTTACCTCTCTATATATATGTATGTATGCATTTATGAATGTGAATGTATATATATATATATATATATATATATATATATATATATATATATATATATGTGTGTGTGTATCATGTATATATTTGTCCACATATATGCATCTCCAGACATACATACATACACATATATATATATATATATATATATATATATATATATATATATATATATATATATATATATATATATATAGACTGCCTGACTGATTCTACAGACTACTCTCCCTGCTGTTGGATTACTGTACTAACTGATATGTTTGGGATGTCATCACTATTTTGTAGGACTCAGATGGTGTAATGGTACATTGCTTTGATCATAGTTTACAAGGCCCTGGGTCTAGGACTTGGCACGCCTTATTATTTCATTGCAAGGTAGAACAGCTATGCTGTGGAGGAAGGGATAAGGTCAATAATTACAAGAGGTCCCTAGTTTGGGCCCCTTCACTCCCATTTACACAGCCTTTGGTCAGATTTGCAGTAAGTGGTTCAGAGTGTGGATCTGATGTCCAAATGCACTACATACATGCATACATATGTATATATATATATATATATATATATATATATATATATATATATATATATATATATATATGTATATGAGGTCAAAGCTAGTAAGAGGTCAAAGCTAGAATCAGAAGGGCTGCAGCCAACTGGCATAAAGTATCAGGTATAGTCTATGACAGAAGAATGCCAAATAAGCTGAAAAGCGAGGTATACAAGACAGTGGTGTGACCAGTACTACTGTATGGCACAGAAACCTGGGCAGTAAATGCAGAACAGTTGATGAAGCTTGAGGTGATGGAAATGAAGTGCCTGAGAAAGGTGTTAGGATGCACACTGTGGGACAGATGAAGAAATGAGGACATAAGAGCAGAAGCCAAAGTAGATCCAATTGCAGAAAAGATCAAAGAGAACATGTCACGTGTAGAAAAGCAGAAGACAATCTGGTGAGGAAGATTTGGGACAGACAAGAAGAAGGTAAGAGGAAGCAAGGACATCCAGCAAAGAGGTGGCATGAGTGTTGAAGAAGGCAAGAGTGTGGCACTGAATCAAGATAGTTGGTGACAGTTAACACGATACCCCGACCCCATGTAGAAAAAATGGGAAAAAGGGGGCTGATAATGATGATGATGATGATATATACATACATATATATATATATATATATATATATATATATATATATATATATATATATATATACATATATACACACACATAATGTATATGTATGTATATATATATATATATATATATATATATATATATATATATATATATATATATATATATATAAAATACATTTTCCCTACTGTTGAATGACTGTGCTGCATAATCTGTTTGAAAAAACATCAGACATATCTACAGCTCAGATGACTTCGTGAGAAATTGCTGTGGCTATGGTGTCCAGGTTCCTGGGTTCAAGCCTTGCAAGGGCTGCTTATTTTGTTGCTGGGCAGAACAATGGCTGTTGGATACAGAGTGCTTAAGGCACTTTTAAGCAGTTGTAAGTGGGTTTGCGTGGTGGCAAGCAATGCTAACTTCTGGTTAAATATGCTTATAGATAGCCTTAAAATTGCTTAATCTGTGTAGGCATTGCTTAACACTGTGCAGACTTAATCCCGCTTACTACTGCTTAAAAGTGCTTACTCCCACTTATCCATGCACTAATTTCTTTAAAAGAAAAGAAAAAAGGGGTGATAGGAAAGTGGTGAAAAAGGGGGCACAAAAAAGGAAAGACAATAGGGAAAGTATCTAGGGATGTGCAGAACGGGTGCAGGGAAGGTCCATAGGTGTCCATTTCTTCTACAGCAACAGCTGTGCATATATACTGAATTTGGAGGTATATTTGGACATACAAACCCATGAGAGAGGGGTGAGAACAACAGTAATGTGTTGTGAAGCCAATTAGACCAGCTTACATGTGTCCAGTGGACACGTGTGTGAAATGGGCAGCTATGTATGGGGCAATTTTTTTTTTTGGGAACAGATTGCCCTTTCTTTAGGTGAGAGTGGGATGTTGGGGAAGGATAGTAGGTCTATTTGGTGAGGTACGTTGGGTAGGAAGGCAGACAAGACAGGCAAGACAGCATACAGGGGCAGTATATGACACATGTGGGGGGTAAACACCTTGGACGGGGAGGGGTGTTTGGAAATTGGAAGCCCATGAGCCCCCAAATGGAAACAGTGGAACTGAGGTCCCCACCGATGGGCAGTTACCACTCCACCTTCATAGCCCTGAAGGTGACTGTGCTGGGGGCTGAGTAGGTGGAGCAGGCTGACCCTCTAACTGTGCCACGTGGCCCTCAAGCTGGCGTAGCAGATCTCCAAACTCATTTCGGAGCACGCTACGCACCAATCCCTGGACTTGGCTTCAGGTGACGGTATCCTGTTCGCTCCCAGGGGGTACAAGCCCCATCCCCTGAGGCAGTTCCACCCGAAGGTGGTGCAGGACCAGTGGATGAGGCGGTACCAGGGTGGGTCTCAGATGTGCTGGGACCAGGTGCCATGGCCAGATGAGGTGGGAGAATTGTGTCCGCTGGGACTAACCTTCCCAAACATGCTATGGTGTTGCAGTTTTAGAACATATGTGAGTTAGTAATAGTCAGCACAATCCAGGATTAGTTATAACAGCATGCATAGATATTCCCATTAACCCATAACAACAGATTTGGAACAGCTGCATAGCAAACAGAACAAATGCATATATGGAACCACAGTAACAATTACAACGGCATGCAGGTTACATTGATAGCAGCAGGCCACCAATGATAGCATTTCAACATGGAACATTAATAGAAACACATTTCAGTATTTGTTGAACAATAGGACATATGTCCCAACAGTAGGTTTGGTGTAAAACATACCCATTGATTTGTGTGTTTATATTATTGTTGCAGGGGGTGATGTCAGTTAACAACTTGTATATCCTTGCAGTACTCGCAACTTTATTGCTCTAATCATTACTCTACTGGAATTATTATAATACCCTATGGCCTTGGTTTGGCCAGTGGTATGTTTGTAGACAGTGTATAATTCAACCATCTTACTTTCTACTTTTCTTACCTGGAAGACCTGTGGGGGGATTGTTTAACACAACTTGACTGTTTCTACACATATTCCCAAAGTCCTAGTTGAAATTATGCATACCACTTACTACCACTCCCATGATTCAAACCATGGCTATGTCTGCTAAAAATACAACAATTTGTATATCATCAGAGTGAGCTATTGAGAAATGGTTGTCTCATCCTTTAATGTTTTCTGTCTAAGTCTCTCATGGTTGTACAATCTGACCTTGTAATTACAACATTCTTATACAGACATTCTAGACATATTTTTATGTAGCACAGTGTTGGAAACAGTGGTTAACACAATATTACTATTCAGATATCAGATCTTGCTGAATGCAACATTTCATGCCATACAATACCAGAGTAAACACAACCAGTCCAGGATTTAGAACTTTTTTGCCAGGCAGTTACACTTTTATTTAAATATGACCTATATGGGACTATTGCTGTCATATTGTCTGGTTTATTCAGTACAAACCATACACATTCTTTATAATGCCAGGTGACATTTTACTCCTTTATATTTATTTGATATGACTACTACAAGCAGGATTGTTACACACCAGCCTCAAGACGCAACCTTTGCAACCTACTAGCATGGGCTTCCTGGTTCACAATACGCTCAGCTAGAGCTGTAATGAAAATAGAGAAACATTTAGGCATACCTATCTATCACATACACAGGCTGGACTTTACTAAACAGTTATCGCTATGAATACGTACACACTGCTAGGACATCTCCCCTTTCTCTTGCTTCTTGGACCCACTGTTCCAAGAGCTCCATCTTCCTCCGTTTCAAGTCTGCATAGTGGTGCTGGACCTGGTCACCAGTCTGAGGGATACCAGTGGCACTAGTGAGATCATGGGTGAGACTTCCCAGGCTTCTGCTTTATATTGGGAGACCTGGTACTGGTCCTCCAGCAGTCTCATGTCATGTTTTTTTATCAGGAGTCCAACCATTACCTTGGACTCCTGTATGCCCCAGTGCTGCACCCAAAAGTGCATGCCCTCTCCAACACCTGCCATACTGCCTACAGTGGATAGCTGCAACCAGGTATGAGCTGTATTCCTACCTGCTGGGTTTAAATATGGCCGGTTTTCCACCCTTTGCCATGATTGGATGGTTTTAAAAATGCTGAGCTAAACTAAGCTATGGACAAACCTGCTTAGCTATGGTTGGCAGTGCTTAAAGGGGCAGGTTCAGCATTGCTTACCAATGGGAAAACACTTAGCTGGGCTACTCATTGCTTAGTATTCATATGTACACAATACTTACAACTGGTCCGCATAGCTGTGGAATGCTTAGCATTGCGTATGTTTTATTTTATTAGACTACCACCTGTATGGGATTGATTCATCATTCATTACATAATATAGATTTATTTACCTTCCCTGACATCCCCCAATTGGCTGTAATTACATTTATTCTTGTGTGACTATACTGTAATGGGCACTTGTGTTTATATGGGGGTTTCACTACTTTACTCACATATGGGCATAATACACTACTCTGGTTAAGAAATATAAGTTATTTCCAACATAAATATACAAATAAATTGAAATTGTAATGTTTACATATACAAAATGGAAATGGTTTTGGTGAGGCTCGAACGACTACATCCAAGGCATATGCTCTAACTGCTATACTATTGCACTTATGTTTATGCTGGATGTCTATTGATATTTAACTTATCATGCCGTTTCAGATGGTCTACGTATAGCTAAGCAATGGGCACACCCATGCAGCTATGCTTAAACTTTATTGCATATGTGAAAAAAAATTTATTTGTTGTATTTTTTACTTTGTACCCTTCAGAATATCCATGCTAATGCCTGTTATTCTTTTAACTTTCTGGCTTTGTAGGGACAATTGTCCCTTATGGCATTGTCCAGATTTCTTACTCTGATTGGCTGGGAGGTGTGCATTGTGTACTTCATACCCTGCCGAAAATTCATGCTAATGCTAAACCTGTTATTCTATGAACTCTCTGGCTTTGTAAGGACAATTGTCCCTTATGGCTTTGTCCAGATTCCTTACTCTGATGGGTTGTGAGGTGCATGTAGTATGCTTCATACCTTGCTGAAAATTCATGCTTATGCTAAACCTGTTATTCAGTCAGCTTTCTGGCTTTGTAGGGACAATTGTCCCCTATGGATTTGTCCAGATTTCTTACCCTGATGGGTTGGGGGTGTTACAAGCATTCTTCTCTATTTAAATTGCTGTACGGCAATTCTGGTGTGCAGGGGGCATGTGTATTGTGAGAACACTGCTCATAGACACACCCCTGCACTAGTACACAGAACCATGTCTGTTTTACAGCATGGCAGCACGCCTTCATGAAATATGCATGGCGCGCTGCCATGCTGTACAGGAACGGTCCCTTCCGTGCAGGAATAAGCTATTCCTGCAAGGAAGTTTACTGAATCCAGGGGCCTGTCATTTTATTAGACAGCAATTTTTGGATCTGTTTGTCAAATGCTTGTCCAATTTTCTTAGAGGAGAACTGCATATAATCCTTAGGAGTTTGGATGATTTGTAATTGTCCCATGTTGCCGTCCAACACAAAGTGAGACAGCAATTTCTTCAATTTTGTGGATAGCCAATGGGTTGTTTTCCTTCTTTAATGCTTCATGCTCAGGTAGAAGCAGAATATTCTGGAAATACTTAGGGCAGTACTACAGACATGTTGTTCTCCAGTGTGTTTGTTAAGTTAGTCCATAGTAAAAAAAATAATACTCTTTGATTTAAGATATGATAGATTATGGTCTTGTGTGGTTTGAGGTGTTTTTTCACTGAGAAAGCAGTCCAGGGTATGCAGCGGTCATTGAAGTAGATGGAGTCTTTTTTTTGGACCCCTCATGCTAAACACCAACTACTCTAGAAAGCCTTTCCCCATTCACTTGGTCTATTAAACTACTTAAGCTTCCACCTGGACTTACTCCAGCACATGCTCAAGGCCAGTCAGGAGACTGACAGACCTTAGAGCAGCTTCTTCTTTTTTTTTTTTTTTTTTGTTACACCCTAAATTCCCTTTCACGCTTACACACATACTGTCTCAGGATGGATGTGCAATGGGCTTGCTGACCTATTGTCCTACAGTCACAGTGAGTTAGTGATTCAGCCTCCTTGCTTAGAATCAAAGCTTTTACTATGGTTAGTAGCCATGTTATTCTGAGGCTTCCTTACACATGCTCAAGGCAAAATTGCTTAAGTGTCAGTAGATTGCAGGAAAAATATGAACGGTAAATGCCGAATGCTTTTTCCCATAGAGAATCACTGTCGGTGTGATTTTTAATTGTGCACCAGTAATGATTTCACCCTTCTTCAAGTTGGTGTGATTGTAGAATTGGTATATAAAGTCTGTTGGTGTGGAAGTGCAGAAAAGTTTGCTCCTTACAAAAAAACAAGAAAGAAGGATTTTTTCACAGTTTTGGATTTCAGGCATTTTTTTTTTGTTCTTTTGGAATGTCGACTTTCAGGAAGTCATTGTTTCATAGTAGGACCCTCTTTTAAATCGCACTACATTGTGTGAAGCCAGATATAGAATACACCATGATGCTTCCCGAACCATGCACCAACATTTACTATTGTTTCACTACATTTTTACATTTTTCTGTGTAATAAAGTTATCTGTTGTGTGCAGTAACATACTAGTTAATATATAGTGTCCGACCATAATATCTGAATTGTTTGAATCTACTTTATTTGCTCACACCCATTCACTAGCCCTACTGAGTACATAGAAAGTCTCTCACTCTCACTCATACTATGTAACATTTCAGCTTGATGATGGAAGATAGTTTGGAAAACATCTGAGGTCTGGTATACTGTGATATAAAGAACAATATTTTTCATGTTATTTACTAGGTGATAAAACTGTAATATAGTATGTGACTGAATTAAGGAAACATAATCAGCTACATGAATTTGGTGATGCAGAAGAACCACTTATTAGGAATGGACTTCCCTATGGTATACTTGGCTGCTTACAAAATTTGATTTTAGAAAACCCATTAGATATGTGTGGATCAAAAGAAACTACAAGATAAAAGTAAAGCACACAAGACAAGCAAATGCTTACAGCGGTAAATATTTGGAAAGTATACAACAGAACCTAGCAAAATCAAATCAGGGACCATATATGCTTATATGTGTAAGAAAAAAAAAAACACATACCTTGGATGAGGCACAGTCTGCAAAACCAGACAACATTCAGCTTTTGAAAAACAGTAAAAACTCTGGCAAACATACTGTTTTGCAAAACTATTTGCATCACAAAACATTTAACAGCAAAGAAACTATAACTGTGTTGTCGTAGGTATCCAAACTAGCAAAATCAACCAAGATTTATTTATTGGCGTTGGGACTGACTCTGTAATACAACAAATGAACAGTTTTATTAAGGCACACTGGCAAGAAAATAAAATCTTCAATGGCATTATTCAAAGGGTAGCAGCAAACAGTACCTTCCAAATGCCTAAAGCTTGTGTCTCCTTCTGTTGGATAAATGATACATGTTTTATTACAATTACTCTACATATGTAGTGCAAAGGCATGTCCATGTCAATGTCAGAGACAGTAACAACTGACGCAGATGCATACATAAATATTAAGCTAATTAAATTAACTCAGTGAATACTGCTTTGAAGTTTTTGAGAAAAAATAGGAGAAAAAGAGAACAGACCTTTTTAAAAACACTTGTGCAAAATTAAAAGTTAAGATTACTTACTGATATCAGATTATTATTGAAAATATTTTGAATTATTATTGTTAAGAGATGAAACAGATTCTACACAGATATCAATTAAGTTGAAATCAATGTTATTTCTTTTGGCTTTTCCGGGTTAGGGGTCGCCACAGCGGAACTCCGGTCCGCTAATGATTAGCAGTTGATTTTTATGTGCCAAGTTGCTGGCCCTGACGCACAACATTCAACATAGGTACGCCCATTCACGCATGTCTCCACACAGAAGATGCTCTAGCTGAGAATCGAACGGGACAACGTCTTGCTGTGAGGCGACAACTCTACCGCAGCACCACCACAGCGGACTTCTAAGTTGAAATCAAGGTTTATACATAATGTTATCTATCCAGTATTATTTTATTTCAGATAAGGGTCAATATTTTCTTTCAATGTTATTTCTTACAATTGAAAGTGGGTAAAATTTCAGTATGTGACTTGTACCCCTGGATGTTGTCAAATAAATGTATAGTTTCCTTGAAATAAATTTCTTAAATTTAAAAGTGAGAAGACTTTTAAGCAGGTGAGTAGTTTTAGATGTTCACAACTGAATGTAAAGATCCTCACTAGTGGTAAAGATTTTGCAAAAATAAGCAAAGGAGGACAAAAGAGATCCCAATATATCCATGCTGAATCATTGAAGCACAAAATGTGAGAACAGAGTACTATCCTCAGTCCAACTACCAATGCATAGAAAACTAAACAAAACTAAAAAAAGTAGATTGAAACAGCACTTGGAAAGAGCTAAACAGTAACTGACAGGATTGCAACCAGGTAGACAGCTGGCTTTCAGTAAGACTAGCTGTGTATCCAACTGGTGTCTATGAAAACCTTAGATATAATGTGTAATGTATAATATGAACCAAATTAACATACAGGGAGATCTGAAGATTTCTCAACAAGTGACGTGATGACACAAGATTAAAACATTTTCAGAGAGATGAACCAATTGTTGATAACTCAGAGAGACAGACTTATTATTCAAATTTACAAGGACATTAGGACTTCAAAATATTTTAATTCTTAATTTTTAAATATTGGAAATACATTGCATGCAAAATATATACACCTCTGCAATTAGGAACTATGTGACTATGAAAACATATGTTAGAAGGCTTAGCTAAACCCTAGAAGACATCAAGATATACAACACTGAAAAAATAAAATGACAACTGTAGCAGCATTAGGTTATGCTCTAAGTTATGGAAACTTCAGTCTACCATAGACTTATAAGGCAGCCAGATGCTGTATAACCTTATATCTTCCATCATGTTCTCTAAAACAACCTCTCATACATATTTTCCATCTCCAGTCTTAAAGAGATCTACTCACTTCAAATTCACTTCATACCCCCACAACTATCCATTGCCTCCTTCCATATCATTCTTTCTTGACAAAAAAAATGATGCCTCGCTACAAGATGTTCTTAATATCAAATCCTACAAAACCTTCCTCTCCTTTCTTCTCCAGCCTCAGGTACCTCATTGCAAATGAACACATTCATTGCAGCTAGGCTCATGATTAAAGACTGAATAAGTAGATATTCCTATTGATGTATTTAATGTCATACTACTCGTCATTTTAATTTATTGTTTACTGTATATTTTGTGCTGTAAATACATTTGTACTGTAATCTAATTATTCTTTTGTAGGCATTTACACCATTTACTTTGTGGTAAAATAAACATCTAGTCTATTTCCCTGGGCTCAGCCCAAAAACGGTCCACTGAGATCAGTGCTTTACTTCAACTTATACTATGGCATAATGCTTAAAAACTGAACATTGTACAGCTAGATGACAGAATGGAAAACAATAAATATAAGACAAAACTGAGAAGCTGTATTTAAAAATAACATAAATATAACACGTTTGGTTAAATTAGATCAGGGAGAAATGCAGTGTACATTGCAAAAGCTATACAATAATATATTTATTGAGTTATACACCATACTGTCATGAGCTGTGATGGAAGCAAATAATTTAAATAAAAAAATGAATGTGAAGTAATGGAATCAATGTACAGAAAGAAATCAAAAGTCTCAAAAACAAAGTCAATCCTTCCAGGAAGTGATGTTCACAAAGACACTTCCAATAATCAAGACAATCCAAAAATTCTTCATGAAAAAACTCATGACTGACAAAATGAACACCCATCGAGGCCAGAAAAGCATCACTGAAAAAAACAATCTACACAATTATGGATGCCAGGATCTACTCACACCACAGATTCATAACAGACTGTTGAGGGAGATAAGTTTATTTGTCCAAACAGCTGTAGGCATATCAAAGTAAAAGCAAACACTGTCACCATCCAAATTTGAGTAGAAAGTTAAGTTGTATCCTGTCCAGCTCAATAGCCAATGGACCATGTCATTCATGGTGTCTTCCTGCAATTCTTTTTCCACTACTTGGGATCTAGGATCCTGGAATGCAAACCAGACAGCTAGATGATGACCAATCTGTCAGCTGGGAAAGACATGACATCTACCATCCAAATGCCACAATTGTCCAATGAGAAGTCTGCCACAGGTGCTCAGTTTGTCTGAACTGCTCTTGGGTTGGCTACTTTGCCTGCGATTTACACAGATTCTGCTGCATCTAAAACCAACTGCTGCTAAAAGAATGAAAATAAGTATCATGCTGCATTTCTAATGATTATTTTTACTGTATTTCATAAGACTCTTGTATTAATTGTTATGTTTCTCACACTTGAGTAGAGTTTCAAAGCTGAACTGTTTCCACTGCTGCTGTATTACTTAATTACATTGTGTCTGCTAGTTTTACAGGACAGTAGTATCTAGATTGTGTGGTTTCCCTGGGTTTCAGTTCTAAAACCACCATGTTTACATTAAGAGGCTTTTCTGACTGCATTCTTGTGGCAGACAGTTGCTGTAGCAAACCTATCTGAGTTGGGAGCTGCTGGCTGAAAGCTTTTTGTGTTTTCTTATACTGACAACCATTTAATCTTGAGGCAAGCAAACACAGTATGTGAGAGATATAGTTACATTATGAAAACTGAGACACAGCTCTCACATACTGAAAAATCAAATGACAAACAGGCTGTTAGGACATGCACATAATTTCCCTCACTAAATATGGTCTCAACACATGAATGCACATATGCTTGTTATCACAAAAGAACAGGTCATCACTGCACTCTCTAAAGCTAGAAACATGGAATTAATGGGCCCTGATGGAATCCCAGGGTGCGTATTAATTGCTTGAAACATGACCTAGCAGACCCACTTGGATCTCTTTTTAACCACAGTTGTCAGACAGGCTTTGACCCAATAGAGTGGAAGACAGCAATAGTCATTCCTCTGTTCAAGGGGGGACCATCAACTGACCGAGGAAACTATAGACCCATAAGTCTGGCTAGCCTCATATGCAAGACTATGAAGTGGATAATCATAGACTTGACTAACAATAACCAAGCAAATTTCCAGACTCTAGACCCAACCCACTTTGGCTTTATAAAGGGCAGGTCCTGCCTGCTCAGTCTTGTGGACTACCTAGACCTGGCCAATGCATTTGACATGATACTCCACTCAGATATTATAGATAAACTCACAAAACTGGGCATAAACTTGTACATCACTAGATGGCTAGTCAAATGGCTCATGGGTAGAGTGGGGGAATCCACATCCAACAAGAGGCCATTCATAAGTGGAGTACCACAGGGCTCAGTGTTGGACCCTCTCCTGTTTGGAATATACTTCTCAGATGCCAAGACAAATGTAAATGTCTTTTGGCTGACCGGGTTTGCTGATGACTGCAAACTGGGGCCATTTATTGATTCTCCAAATGATGATATGCTACAGAAAGGTCTGATGCAGACCTAATTATTGGTTTCAGATCCATGGACTCAGACTAAATGCAAAGAAGTGTATAAAAAATACCCTTTGGGAAATCAAATACCCATGTAAATTACAACATTGATCACCATCCCCAAGACTGTACCCAGTGGTGAGAGATCTGGGTATTCAGATAGTAATCTGAACTTCGACCACCATCTGTCCACAGTGGTAAGGAAATCCTTCTATGTGGCTCAGCTTATGAGTAAGGGTATGGCATCTATATTTGATTTCCCAAAGGGTATTTTTTATACACTTCTTTGCATTTAGTCTGATTTAAACCTTCTGGTTTAAACACTTGGGCTTCGGACCAGTTGTTTTGCACTGAGAGGGTTTGTGGTCTGCACTGTAGTGGCAGAACAGGTAGCTTACATCCTTCTAGGTTGGGAACTGCTGATTGAGGGCTCAGTGTCTGTTATTCTAAAAGTGTATTAATTCTGGTTTAAGCACTTGGGCTTTCAGGCCAGTTATTTTACATTAAGAGGGTTTGTGGTCTGCACTCTTGTGGGAGGAGAGGCTGGACTCTGCCCTTCTGAGCTGGGAATTTCTGATTGAAGGCTTATAGTGCATGCATATCTGAACTGCTTCTTAATGAAGTTGGTGCGCCTTGTTTGCTGTGGCATAGACTGGATTCGGGCCTGCTGGATCTAGCTTTGTTTGTGTAACTTGAGCACTAATCCAGGCATTCTCTAAAGTATTCAATTGTATTTATTACTGCTTGGTAGTAACTTGATTAAAGTTTAGCTGTCATTCTAAGTCTTTTGGATTAAGCACTTGGGCTTCAGACCAGTTGTTTTACATTAGGAAGGTTTGTGGCATGCACTGTGGTGGCAGGACAGGTAGCTTTCATCCTTCTAAGTTGGGAACTGCTGATTGAGAGCCCAGTGTCTGTTATTCTTAAAGTGTATTAGTTCTGGTTTAAGCACTTGGGCTTCAGGCCAGTTATTTTACATTAAGAAGGTTTGTGGTCTGCACTCTTGTGGGAGAAGAGGCTGGACTCTGCCCTTCTGAGCTGGGAAGTTCTGGTTAAAGGTTTATAGTGCCTGAATATTTGAACTGTATCTTACTGAAATTGGTACACCTTGTTTGCTGTAGCATAGACTAGATCCAGGCCTGCTGAATCTAGCTTTGTTTATATGCTTGTTGTTTGTTTGCTTGTTATTTCCCTGGAATGCTAATTCCACCTAATCTGTGACTTCTCAGCTTCTGTGGATCACTAGTGATATCTGCATTGCTTACTGTACTTATTTCCTTGTTTCACTTGAAAGAAAGTTACTGTTTGTCATTTTGCATTTAAGTTACCTGTAACACATTGCACTTAAGTTACCTGGCACTTGCTCACTAAAGCAATTATATGTCAGCACTAAAAATTAAAAGCACTACACCCTCACTCCCCACTGGCCCTGGTTTTCAATTATTAAGGAATTCCCAATATTATTCTAGCATGTCCAAAGGTCAGTTGTCAATCTCCTCTCCGGTCCAGCTGGTGAATCTGGGAATCTTGAGGCAATGTTACAACTGCCTCATGTATACAGACAACCCTCTCCTCCTCCCAACAAATTCCAACACATGTGAGAGATGCAACCATATAGCCAAACTGGAGGCTAAGCTCTCTCAACTCAGTACTGGCATAACCAGTCAGGAGGAGAAGGAAACCACACTCACTACAATTCCAGTCTCACATAGACCTACCACGACAGCAAACTAAACACATAATCACACAAAAACATACTCGGAGGCTCTAAATAAAGATCTGCCGAAGCAGCAGAGACCTCCAAAGCAGACACCCAAGCAGCCGCTACCCCAAAACAAAACACGTGCAACACATATCTCACAAAGCCAGTGTGCCAAACAGTCACAGCCCTTAAGACTAAACAACACACCTGATACACTTGTAATAGGTGACTCTATCGTCAGGCACACTGATGTCCCGCTCACCAGGCTGAACAAGGAGAGGGTCACGGTGAGCAGCCTGTCAGGCGCTAGGATCCGCCACATAACACAAGCACTCAGGTCACTCCAAGGCAAGTACAAATATGACTCAGTCATTGTCCATGCTGGTGTGAATGACCTGAGACGTACCTCCCTGGACTACATGAAAAGAGACATAAAGGAGCTCTCTGAGCATGTAGCCCAGGCCGGTATGACCCTGACCTTGAGTAGCATCTTACCCTCACCAAGAATGATGCCACAATATGAAGACAAGATGATCAATTTCAACAATTGGCTTAAGTACTGGTGTCATTCAAAGGGGATCCAATGCCTGTCAGCTTGGGATGATATGCTCGACAAGCCACGATGCTTCGCTAGGGATGGCTTGCACCTGTCACCCTGGGCTTTCGGATATTGGCAAAGGCTCTTGCTACCCCCATAGTGCCTTTTTTAGGCAAGGCTTGAAAGACAAACCCACCTCCGTAGGTATCACAAGGGATAAGAAACTAAGAGTAATGCTACTCAATGCCAGAAGTCTAAACCTCAAGATGCACGCACGAAACTCTCCTTAGCATGGAGAACATCGATATCTGTGCAGTAACAGAAACCTGGCTCAGGGCTCCGGAGAGCACCCCAGCACTACCAGGTTATACCTCATACCATGCTTTTCGGCCCCAAAACTTGGACCGAACCACAAAAGGAGGGGGAGTATCAATATTCATCAAAGATACCCACACCTCCAGGTTGGTGGCAAAGCACGAAGCATCAGAGACTATCCATGTGCAACTAACAGTGGGTAAAACTGCCTTCCAGTTTATAGCCTGCTACAGACCACCCTCCCAAACCCAGGAACCCCACTCAGCCTTCCTGAGAACACTGGAAAATATGAAGGTCTCTCCAAACACCATTATATTGGGCGACTTCAACTACCCAAACATAGACTGGGAGCATTACTCTAGCTCCAACACCCTAGCCAAAAGGTTCCTAGAATTTATAAACTCAAATGCTATGGAACAACTTGTTACCATTCCCACAAGAGGGGAAAACATACTGGACCTGATCATCACCAACATGAGGACTCTATGCTCCAGACCAGAAGTGTATCCCTCACTGGTAAGATCAGACCATAAACTAATCTCACTGGATATTCACATCCCGACCCCACCCCCTGCCCAGAAAACCACAGTGAAAAACTTCTCTAAAGCAAATTTTACACTCCTCAAAACTGAGGTGGAATCCTTCAAAGCCCCCGGGCCTGTGGAAAATACGGCCCAGACCGCAGAATCCTTTATAAACGCAGTCTATGAACACCTTCAGGAATGCATGGATCATGCGATCCCAAATAAAACCAAGACCCAATCCTCCAAAGGCAGACGTCCTGTCTGGTGGACCCCAGCCATAAACAAACTATACAATAGAAGGAGGAAGCTACTAAATGATAAAGCAAAATCCCAAAAAGGGAAGGCATCACTGATCAGTATTAGCAAAAAACTACGGACACACATAAAATTGTCTAAGGCCAGCTTCGAGAGAAAAATTGCACAGGACACTAAGGATAATCACAAGGCTTTCTTTAGTTATGTTAGGAACCTGGGTGGTAATTCCCAGATATGCTCAGAATTAGTCCAAAATGACAAAAAATACACCGAACCCACAGACATTGTCAACATCCTAGCTGACAGGTTCAGCGCAAACTTCTTCCCCCCCTCCCCACCAAAAGGGCAAATATCTATCCCAGCAGAGTGCTGACCCCTGACATCTCAGATGCTCAGGTAAGAGCCGCCCTCTCCAAAGCAAAAAACACAGCATCAATGGGACCAGATGGTGTCCCGGGCTGCATCCTACATGAACTCCAAGAAGAGCTAAACCCAAACATAAAACTACTGTTCAATCTCAGCCTTACTACAGGATATGTGCCCAAAGAGTGGCGTACAGCAACAGTGGTCCCTCTCCATAAAGGTGGTGCCTCAACGGATCCTGGAAACTATCGCCCCATAAGCCTGACTAGCTTGGTCTGCAAAGCTATGGAAAGGATCATCATGGACCTCATAAATAAAGATATTGGGGACCTACAAACACTGGATCCTACCCAGTTCGGCTTTGTTAAAGGCAGATCCTGCCTCTTAAACCTGGTTGATTTCTTTGAAACAGTCACCAAGGCCATTGACGAGGGAAGGTGGTCCACACAGCCTACCTGGACCTCGCAAAAGCCTTCGATACAATACCCCACTCAGGCATTATAGATAAGCTCACCAGCTTAAATATAAACCCTATGTCACTAGATGGATTGCAAACTGGCTCAAGGACAGAACCCACATGGTTAGAATTGCTGGAGCCATGTCAGACCCAAACCAGTTACAAGTGGTGTCCCACAAGGCTCAGTCCTGGGACCTCTCTTGTTCGGTATATATTTCTCGGAGGTACAGGCCAACACAGAAGGACTGTGGCTGACCAAGTTCGCAGATGACTGCAAACTGGGCGCCATAATCAACTCTCCAGCCGACACAAGCATCCTCCAAAAGGGCCTCATAGAAACAGACAACTGGTGCCAGAGCCATGGCCTCAAGCTAAATGCCAAAAAGTGTATAATCATCCCCTTTGGCAAAAACAAAGTGCCCACAAATTACCACATAGGTGGAAATCCATTAAGTACAGAAGAAGTAATTAGGGACCTGGGGACCCAAGTTGATAGCAATCTCTCATTTGACAACCACGTGGCCAAAGTGGTTAGAAAAACATTTTATATAGCCCACCTAATCATGAAGGGATTCACATCTAGATCAGGGGAGGTCATCGTGCCTCTTTACTCATCCCTCATCAGGCCCATAATTGAGTACAGTGCCCCTTTTGGGATGTACCTTACCAGACACCTGCAGCAACTGGAAAGACCCCAAAAGTACCTCACCAAGAGGATCAAAGGGCTCAAACAGATGCCATATGCTGCCCGGTTAAAGAAACTCCAGCTCTACTCAGTGGCATACCGCCTGTTCAGAGGCGATCTGTGCCTGACGTATAAAGCCATGTCCAACCCGTAATTAATGGACATGCTGCACCTCAGAAAATCCAAATCCCATCGAGCTACCTGCTCGAGAGACTTGAACCTCAGCACTGAAATAAATAGGACATGCTGGAGGGACAGATTCATAACCCAGAGGCTCCCTTCACTCTGGAATAAAATCCCAGTCCAGGTTAGGCAGAGTCCCTCATTGATTCTCTTCAAGAGGAATCTTGATGAGTGGATGGGAGATCGTAGGTTTACCCCGGGTATCACTTCTGTGTCACTGTTAGACAGAGGCACAGTATACTAACCACGAAAAAGGGCATAGCAAAATAAATTTAAAATGGGTGGCGAAAGCCAAACACATTCTGGCTAGGCTTATAAATGCCCTAGGGCAGATAGCCTAGTATGAACCTATGAACCTATGAACCTATATCTAAGGATACCATAGTGCCACTATTTTCAGCCCTCTTTGGACCAATAATTGAGTACAATGCACCCTTTGGGATGTACCTTGCTAGGCACCTGCAACAGCTGCAGCATCTTCAGAGGTTTCTCACCAAAAAATAAAGGGTATAACCAACATGTCATATTTGGACCAATTGAAGACCCTATCAGTGCATTCAGTTTCCTACTGATTACTGACAAGTAATCTGTGTTCGACCTACAAGCCAGTCTCTGACCCAACCCTGATGGAAATGTTGCATATTCATAAAACTAACTGCACAAGGGTTACCATTTCCAAAGATCTAAACCTGATCTCTGACATCACTGCTCTTTTGTAAACAAAAAGGAGGTGGTACACATACGTTGCATTTGGGTTAACTCCCACACTCAGCCCCATGCAGCCATTCCAGTGTCCCATTACATAGCTATTTCTCCCCAGTTGCCATAAACACTGTTCAGAACTGTTAGTGTGCATACTGTTTTCTGCTTTACTTCTACAGTGATTACAGATATTTAGTTTAAAACTTCTATTTCAAATTTTATAACACAAACACTTACAGATATTTGCTAAACAAAGCCATGCAGTCTCACAATGAAAACAGACTTAGCATTAAAACTTCTTCTCCTTTGAAACCCACATTCAAAGAATATGCATCTGGCCAGTGGTGGATTAAGTTTACCTTTGGACTATTTTCAAATCATAAGTCCCTTGCACACATTTTTAGGACCATGCAAAAGTTCTTTGATTCACTTTCCTGATTGTATTAAATTATAATATATAAAAATTAAATTAGTTCCCTTGTATACTACAGCATCACTTGTTAGAGCATGTTTTAAATTTATAGTTTTGAACATATTTCCAGTAAGCAATGAAACAAAACATATGACCAGTAATGACAAAACTGCCCAATTCAGAGGACTTCAACTATAAAAGGCCACTCAAACTTTTTTCATTACAATCCACCAATATCAGTCAATATGCACAGTCTCTGCAGAAGTAAAACTCATCTGTATAATTCCACATTAAAGAGATCTGTTACTAATGAAAAGGTTGCTGCTAGCAAACAACTTTATATTTTAGTGTTTCATCTACAAATTCAGTGCCTGCTGCTCTTGAAGAATACATTGTCTATGTTACATTAAAAAATGGTAAGCTGGTAATATTGCAATAGGAAATGGATGGCAAACTGAAAACAGGTTCATAGTTACTAAGCATCTCATCCAAAGGAGGACATACTCAGGATTGTAGTACCCCACCCCTTAAAATACAACACAGTGTCAGCAATCCATCTACATGCTATGGGAGTAGAACCCACAGCCTTCTGCATGAAAATGCAAGCATGCTACCCATTGTGTTACTAACACTGCTTTAAAAGTCATACACACACCTACGTCCCTCTTTCACACACACACACACACACACACACACACACACACACACACACACACACACACACACACACACACACACACACACACACACATACCATACCTCTCAACCTCTTAGTGCAAGAAATCTGGACAAAGCCTGTCATGGGGGGGGGGGGGGGCAACTAGGGACAAATCTTAAATATTTATCTTATAAACTTAGAAAGCTGCCAGAATAGCAGGATTTGTGTTAGAATGCATTTTGTGAATAGATATGAAGTCTGAAACTCAAATGCATGTCATTATTTAGTAACTTTAATCCTTAAATAATCCCAGTGATTTGTCAAAAAATGTTTTATGAGGAACATTCTGTGAAAATCTGTACAGTTGAGAGGTATGACACACACATTCACCTCCTACCTCCCTCTTACATCCCCCATACCTCACAACCTCTTAGAGCAAGAAATCTGAATAAAGCCACAAATAACGGGGGGAAAGGCCCCAAAACAGGAACACCTTTTAAATATTGCTCTTACAAACTTGGAAAGTTGATAGAACAACAAGTTATGCGTTAGTTGAAGTTTCAGAAGTCTAAAGCTCAAATGTTTGCTGTTATTTTTTTACTTCAGTCCTCAATGATTTGCCAGAAAAACAGAATTTTATGAGAAACAGACCAAAAATATGAGGCAAATATCTGAACATTCTGGAAATATCTGTTTGAGAGGTATGACCCCCCCCAGCTCCCTCTTACACACACTTATGCACACACCCCTACCTCCCTTTTACACACATATATCCTTCCTCCCTCTTGCACACACACACACACACACACACACACACACACACACACACACACACACACACACACACACACACACACACACACACACACACACACACACACACACACACACACACACACACACACACACACACACACACACCAGTCACTTGTCCCTTCCATTCCTGGTCTGCAGTCCAAACTTCTTCTTGAATTCAGATTCTGCATGTGTGGAAGATGAAGACATAAACAATCAGTCACACAGATGCAACAGATGTTTGCGACCTGTTTTTGTCTTTTGCATCTGTGCGGAGAGATGTAAAGGACATTCTTAAAGAAGAATGCCCTTAAAAAAAAAGCTTAATTTTTTTTTTAATTAAAAGAAAACGAATCTCCTGGCTAGCAGGCCCCCTCCCAGCCATCCAGCTGTGTGTGTGTGTGTGTGTGTGTGTGTGTGTGTGTGTGTATATGTGTATATATATATATATATATATATATATATATATACTGTATATAAAATATGTAGTCAATGCCATGACCAGTTGTCATGGCCAAGGTGCCTAGCACAAATAAAGCCCTGTCTGCCATGAATAGATCATACTGGAGAGACAGATGTGTGTCTGAAAGATTGTCCCTCTTCTGAAATAGTCTTCCTATTCACATGAAGCAGAGTTCTTTCCTGGGGCATCTTCAAGTGGAATCTGGAACAAAGGATGAAAAATCACAAATTCACTCCTGGGGTGGTGCCCATGTCCCTTATGCACAGGGGCAGTCTGTAAAAATAGTCAAACCCCAGTTGCTGACCCTTGTTATGTTTTCCCTAGATATAGTAAATTGGGTAAAATCTGGGTAAAACTGTCTAGGCTTGTAAGGGCTCTTGAGCCATTAGCCTAGTAATCTCCTATGAACCTAGGAACCTATGAAAAGATGTGCTGTGCTATATTACTTCTGGTATCTCAAAAACAGAAACATGCATTCCCACACCTGTGGCATATAAGATATCAACACAACAAAGGGAAGAAAAAAAAACATCAGAAAATAGAAAAAAATAATTAACTAAGCAGACAGTAGCACAATGTTAAACATAAAAATACATTAAACTTCCTATCTTTAAATCTCTCCTCCATTCACACCTATCTTCTCTCTGGGAATGCTACTGTATCCACCATGCATAATTCCTCCAGCTACTACACACTCCTTAATCTATAATCCCTTCCCTTCCATAGGAACACTCTTACTATAGTTAACCACTTATGTAAATACTACCTGTGCACACCTACTAACTAGAATCTTAATACTTTCTCTCTTTACATTTATTAGTGAATATAGAAATTAAAAATTGTAAACTTATTTGTTATTTTTGTATTTGCTCTTCTGTTGCTTTTCCTGTTTTTCTTAATACTATCTTGTGCTTATATGTACTACTATGATACTTATCAAACAGTAGATGTTATGTTCTACCTACTATAATTTACTTTATTCTTATTTGTATTTTTGATATTTTTGATATTGTATCTTTTGAAGCTTTTCTCCCCAGGACTCCATTGAAAATGGTCTAATTCGGTCCAATGGATTATCCTGGCAAACAAACTTCAAATAAAATAAATAAATAAAAATAAATAAATTAAACTGATCCAGGTTAACCAGGGTTAACATAAATAAATAAACAAACACATAAATAAATACCAGCCTTACATCCCTAAATTAATGTACTCACCTTTGTCAAGAGGTGCAATGCCCTTCTGGTATTTTTTAATGTTTTATTTATACTTAAAATCTGTAAATATACATGAACCTGTAGTTCAGCTCTATATAAGATTAATAAACATATTGGAAATCCATATCCTTTGATTACAGACAACTACAGTAATACAACATGAGACAACTTTGTATTAAATGTATAAACATTAATAATATTTAATTAAGTAGCATGCTGAGCTGGAATAGCTAAATGAAGGCTCTAGGGTTAGAACATGCAACACGTAGATACCTCGCTGACATTGCAGTACTTTCAATATGATTGTGACTGTCGTCCTTTGTGTTAACTGAAAAGAAAATGTTAAAAAATGAAACACGTGATTAACTAGCATAATTCACTAACATATAACTATAAACTATCCTAATGAACCTAGTATATTACAGAAAAAATGCTGATATGCAGGGAAGTTACAGGAAAAGACTTCCAAATGAGTAAATTCATGAGCATTTCAGGAAAAAACTATCCACAAGAGAAGCTCTAATGTGTTGATTGGAACCTTCAGACTCTTGGAATGATGAGTAAAGATGAAAGGGACACCTTGTAATGACATCCTTCCCCATATAAGCAAGGACAAGCTAGGAAAGTATCAGGCACGTTGAGATAAATTAGTCTTTTTCCTAAAGTAAGTTAATATTTAAATAGGTTTCCACTTGCAAGTGATGCATTTCAGACCTACAGTAATTATGGATATTTGTATTTTCCTGTCTCTTAAGAGTACTACATCAGTTATGTTAATCTTTTACTGTAACACCTTTTCCCAGTGTTTTGTAATCCCTTGACTTTGTAGTTGTTTGACTTCTGTGAGTGTGTAGGGCATAACTAAGGTCACTGGTTTGCAAATATTAAATAAATAAAATAACATTTTCATGAGTTGAAGTTATTGGAAAATTGCCTGTAATGGTTAAGGGTAATTTCCCATTATTGTTATGAATCCCATATCCTATTATCAGATTTTATTCTACCTATATGCCTACAATATTAAAACAGATCCAGAGTAGCAATCATTCAATAAAGCAATCTGACAATTTTAAAGTAGCAGAAATATGAAGAAATATAGATTATGGTGTCGGAATGCGCTGGCTTAAACTGTCAGAGTTCATGAAATCTTAGGCGAGAGGACCTATACATAGTTGATTGCTAACACCTCAGTTTTATTCTCATTTAGGGCACATCCTGCTTACTCCCCAGTAAAATGTAACACCTACCACAGTGGAGGCATGGAATCATCAGGGCAAAACAGAAAACTATCAAGTCATCCTCATATATGCTGTCTTTTTGTTCGCAAGCCCCAGTCACAACTATCTAGATTCAGGTATCTTCTTTAAGGGCTAACGCTAATGGTTTGCTTGTTAATACAGATATAGCTGGCATCACAGTGGACAGTCTTATTTGGTAGTCATTCCCACTTATTACCTGAAGTCACAACTCCATGGAATCAGGAAACTTTCCTGAGGGCTAAAGCCAAGGGTTCTGCTTTTAATATAAATATCAACAGGTTTACTCACCAAACTTAGTTAGGTACCCTTCACTACCAGCATGCTAGTCGAGATAAACTGGATATTCATAATGACCATACAGGAACGAGCACATAGTCCCTGCAGAATGCCAATTAACTGAGATGGAAACCCACAGATTGTCAAGGTTTTCAAGTAGATAGTTGCATCTCAACTTTTTTTTAAAGTCTGTGATACATCAATGGTAAGAATCAGATGGGGTATTCCTTGGCTAGGGTGTGCTCTGTGTGAAATAAAATGTTACTGATATTGTGAAAGACCTGATGCCCCCATCTGAATCAATACTGATCTGTGCATTATTTTGTTTATGATACCCTGCAATATCTTCTTCAAACCCCATGAAGATTTTACTATAATCTTAAGTAAATACATACAGGTCAGTATGAAGTTAGTTTTAAGGCTGGCTTGTGCAGTTTAGAATCATGGTAGTAGCCACATGTCACAGTGATGGTGGAATATATTCTTTCTCCTAAGCCATAGAGAAGACTGCCTTCAGATATGATGCCATTACATCACTTATTTAACCACCATGTACTCTTCCACACCCGGTGCCTTCCCTCTGCCATGGACTTTATCAACTGCTGACATTTATCTAGTGAAACCAAAGAGCCAGGTTGCGCATTGCCTTCATCTGACAGTTGAGGAAGAGGCAGCCAATCGGGTAATCTCTTAATCTTATATGCATTTTGGAGAAGTAGATGGACTGAAGTTAAACTGTGATTCCTTTATGTCTCTACGTCCATGCAGAATGTTGCCGGCCACTGTTCTTTGTACCTTGACTGAACATGTACTGTACAGTGCTAATCCTCAGCTTCAAGGCTATGTTTTGGCTTTCTTAGGAGTGATGGCCCAGAAATTACATTGTGATATTTTTAATTATGTCTCACCCGCTAGATATAATAAGAAGTAACTCTGGTATTTAAAAAATATATTATTATTATTATTAATTTATTTATATACTTACATATTTTTGTTGGGATAGACCACTGATCCTAGTGTACCATTTTCAGGTTCTATCCACAGATATGGTTTGTAAGGCAATCAATTGACAGAGGGAAAACAAATAAGCTTATACATAAAATTAATATGTAGCAAACAACAAACATCCTTGTACAGAAAATAGAACTGCAATCATCTGAGCTCTAAATTAAGAAGTTGCATGTAGAATATATGTAGTTCATTCATACTCACTATTTACGATATATACAATTGTTGAATTGGAGAAAAAACATGGAGGTAGAAGAAATGCCTTTTACCCTTTCTGTTGCTGCATATTAAGAATATGTAAACAGTTTTTTAAGCATGTTTTTTGTTTTTTTCAATGTGCACATAATTTCATTAATTTAGCTTTGAAGCACACTTGAAGATGGGTGGCCCTTCTGGACAGTTCACACTATATTGGGTGGAAAACTGATAATCTAGTTGTTTCCCCAGCTTTCATTCAAAGCTCAACAACTAAATGTTTTAAAGCAGCCCTATTATTGCCTAGCATGCTGCTTACCTAGTTTTCAGCCTGAGTCATATTATAATAGTTGAGACATTTTCTTGTTCAACTAATTCTGCCCATAACCATATAGTTCTGTCTGCCCCTTACCCAGTAACATTGTTCTTGTAAATATCAGTTCTGTTCATGTTTCCTCTCAACTTCCAGATCTTTGTTACTTCCATTTTACGTCAAATTGCTAAACTCTGAAATTCCATCATCACACCAGTGTTGAGCAGGGTGGGATTATCCCCGGCTAAATATATTACTCCTCTCATATTATTCTTAACCTGCAACCTACCCACCTTACTGCATTCCTTCAACACCTTACAACAAAGGATTTTAACCTATGCACACCACAATTAATGTATATATTGTCTGCATCATCCTCTCCATGCCTCCAATAGACGTGTCTTCATTAATTAATTTCTTTTGACCATAAATGTTTCTAATATGCAATATCCTTATCTTAATGTTACTTATTGATACTGTACCTTTTGACATTCCAAAGGTCTCCCATACATCTCTCCAAAACCGTTCCTCCAACCCTCTGACATGCTCAATACTCCACCTCACCTGCAGATCATTGCAGTTCACCCATGTTTTCTTTCTTTCCAAACCTCATTATATCCCATCCAGCAGTGCTATAACAAGGGCGAGTTGAAGCGGAAATCTGTCTATGTGAACGATGTTATGGGGCATGACTGTCACAGTAGAAGAGATGCATGCAGTCATTTAAACAGCTGCAGTTGCAATCATGGCTGCTTAAATGACTGTCACTATTTGGCTTGCTGTAAGGGTGCATGATCTGTAGTATGTAATGGTCACCAATCTGTCCTTAACTTGCAAGTCTGCAAGCACCATGATTTTCAATAGAGCTACAGTTTTGTAAGTAAAGATCTGATTGGCAACTCCTATACAGTGCTGACCATGCCCTTGTTAGTGCTTGTGTGTGTATGTGTGAGTGCTTTTGTGTTTGTCTGTGTGTTACTTACATGTACTGAAGAGCTATTAGATAGATACAGAATAATCTTTGGTGTTGAAGACTTTTTTCTGGTCTTCAGCTCTGGAGGACATCTTTGTTGGTTGGGTAGGAAGGTGCCAGAAGGGGGTATGCTGGGGGCACCAAATCACCTAGCTACAGTACTGCTACCTAGCCTTTCTTCCTACTGCCACTCTTTCTTACATGGAATACTCCTGTTGTGTATCACTGCAGGGTTTATGGGTGACAGCTTTTTGTTGAATATTTTGTATAATGAATTTTATAGCAATGTTTTGTACTATTAGAGCCAGCAGTGCACTTTTTGATGGGTTCCCTTTTTCATTATTTTGTTGTGATTGTAGAGTTGGTGTATATATATATATATATATATATATATATATATATATATATATATATATATATATATATATATATATATATATATATAGATATATATATATATGGGTCTACCTGACAACACCGACGCACTACAACACCGACAACGAAATCACCGACATCACATAACCGAAAGTTCACAAACACGAAACCTCACATGCCCGACACACCACAATCCTGACAATCAACAAACAAAACAAATCCCCTGTCCAAAAAGCACACACACAACACAAGCACACCAAAATCCTTACAAACTCACACTAAACCTTACATACACAACTATCTATAACCTTAACCCAAACCCTAACCCTAAGGTCCGTCACTATCGCACACTCACCTAACCTGCACCCTAACTCTAACTCACTTACCCTGCCCCTAACCCTAAACACTGTCACTATCGCACACTCACCTAACCCGCGCCCTAACCCTAACTCACTAAACCCGCCCCAACCCTAAAGACTGTCACTATCGCACACTCATCTAACCCGTGCCCTAACCCTAACTCACTTAACCCACCCCTATCCCTAGAGTCCATCAATATTGCACACTTACCTTACTCGCACCCTAACATCCGTCACTACCACATACTTACACAGCCTTTTCACATGTCGGTGTTCTCAGCATCGGGGTTTTCATCCGTTGGTCATCTCAGTTTTCGATCTTCTGGTGTCGGTGTTCTCATCGTCGGCATTGTCAGCTTTCGGCATTCTCAGGTAGACCCATATAAATATATATATATATATATATATATATATATATATATATATATATATATATATATATATAAAATAATTTTTTGGTTCTCTGTTTTTAATATTCAAGTTTCGGTAAATGGTGAGCTGAAAAACAGTTGTAAAATGGATCATAAGTAAACTTTGTGTACAGTCTTTTCATTTTTGCTCAATGTCAGTTCAGTATAGCCCTCCATATCCCCCTTTATTCGCCTAAATGTTAGCTAAAGTCCTTCCCTATGATGAAACATATCTTCATAACATCATAAAATCCCTAACTCTGTACTTAGCTATGGTAATAATATCACATTGCACACCTTTTGCATTATTATACTTACTGAATTCCATTCATCCCTTTGCAAAATTTTTCCTTTCAACTCTGTCCTTTCATGTTCAAACAAAGCGCCCCCTTCAGCCACCTTCCAGTGTTAAATCTCTAGTTTCCACCAGTACTTAATAAGCTCCACTGAGTCTGATTCTAGTAAAGGTTTCTCATCCCGTTTAGTCTCTCCCATCTACCACACTCTTCATCCTTGACATTATTCGTTCATATGATTTGATCTCATTTGGTGACCACAATATAATATTCAGTGTGTCTGACCCAAACCACCTCTAGCCCTATGGCTAGGCATTAGAACCTTCTTGATTCACAGCCTCTTTCCTCCTCAAATAATAAACTAAGCACACAGGCCTTGCCCTTTTACATAAACTGGATATTTTGGTTCCAAGATCAGATGTTTTATGTGGTACATAAATAAAAGTAGAAACATAATTGTAACTACTTAATATAGGCCATCAAGATATGACCTTTCAACTCTTGCTAAATATTCCTTTGGGCTGACCTATAAACTTTCTGAAATCCAAGGTAACACTTACAAATCTATGTATTTAAGCCTACTCTCTTCTATTAGTAGCCATGCTTCCCTTCTCTATGAGTACAATGACAGACATTTTAGGGTGTTATCTAAGCCCTGACTCCACCCAACACTGTTTACAAAGCATCTTGTACTTTCAGGGGTTGGGTGATAATGTCTTTAAGTATCATTGTTCAAAAATCTTCAGAAAGAACGACTAAACTTTTTAACTCTCTTCCCTCATTATCTTCTATCACTCATTCCCAAACTTGAACTTAACAACTTAGAAATAAAAAAAAGAGGGCAGAGCATACCTCTCAACGTGCAGACATTGAACATAGGTATAAATACTTTATATAAGTAGGGATATCCAGCCAAAAATCTGGACACCTGATTAGCATAATATTTGAATATTAAATATTACATAATTTTTTCTACTTTCTTTAGGATTATGGGATACTGGAATCAAATAAAAAATGCCGCAAATCAGTCAGAGACCTAGGAGACAACTAATAAATTGTTAAGCACTTTAGTCTTTTTATTATCAACACTTCTTCAGAGCAAAATATGCACTACATAAAAATTTCCTGATATAACATTTTGTTTAGGTCACATGATAAAATTCATCAATTAATGAAAAACACCTTCAGCCAGATTCAATAAAGCCTACACTAAGTGTATACGGTATGTATTCAATAAAATTATTTTTATAGTTGTGCTTTCTATTTACTCAGAAAGATTACACTAAGTGTTTATGTAGTCTACACTTTGTGGCTTTATGAATCCCTTTCAATATGTAAAGCTGCAAGAAAATTAGTAGGAAAACTAAAATTAGGAGGAAGAAGATGTGGGTTATGTCTGTGCTGAGTGTTCACTCAGAACTGAGTATACTTAGTGAATCCTGGGGTTGTTTATAATTCATGCAATACTAAAGCCACATGAAAGGTGTAAACCTACCTAAAAAATCAAATAAATTACTCATTATAAATAATTCATCATATGACATTTAACCTTAAAGTCAATATATCCAATAGTCTAACTTTTAAATAAACCACCAAATCAAAACAAGACCAAAAAACTCTAAAATCCACAGACGAGGAAACCGAAATCAGTAGATAAACTTTTAATTAAATGGCCACAGACACAGTACAACAAGTGCTTTCACTCGGTTACTACCGAGCTTTCTCAAGATGAGAAAGCTCGGTAGTAACCGAGTGAAAGTGCTTGTTGTACTGTGTCTGTGGCCATTTAATTAAAAGTTTATCTACTGATTTCAGTTTCCTCATCTGTGGATTTTAGAGTAACTTTTAAATAACTCTTTAATGAAATCACATCATTTAAACCTGTGAGAATATCTCTTTGAAATGTAATCTGAAACTCTGGTTCAGAAAGTTCATTCAAGTATGTCTTTCCAGAGCCCTTCTCTGGTATCTTGGAGTCCCTTATCAATAACACTAAATTGAAAAATGTGATTAGGAAATGTAGGAATGTGTCTATAAGGGGCAGTGGTCATTCTTTTATTGATATCATTAGCATGCTGGTATATATGTTCACAAAGCATACATTCTGTTTTCCCTGTATAAAAATTAATCACATTGACAGGACTTGGATGACAATTTTATTGTGCCCTTTCATATGAATAACATTTTCCTCCTTGATAGTATTTCACTGTTGGCACATATTACATTTATACATTCAGAATCTTCTACATTTCTGTTGAATAGGGGATGATTTTATTAGCCCCTGTAGTTCTGTTAAGGTCTTAAAACTAGGCCCCTAATCCAGTACTAAAATCTAACAAGTTCATGCTAGTAGGCTTTCTTTCATTTTGATTTTATTTTAATTGTCTTACTGTAAAGTCAAATGTTTTAGTTCAAGTGTTTTTAAATGTTATTCTGTGCCTGAAGTACTCAGTGTTGTAATTGTATCTCTGTATTGTATCTCTGTTAAGGCTGTAATTCTACCTCAGTCACTTCCTGTACTTGTTGTAGCTGTAGTTAACCTAACCAGCCCTGTCAAGTCTCACAGGGCTTGACATCTCACTTTCCATTCTCTTATAGTATACTGTTGCTGGTGCAATATGAAGATGTCTTTCAATGCATTCACCGCTAATGAAACATTAACTTTTTCCTGCTTCCCCATTGTTTTAAAGAATTTGTGGTACAATTGCTTGTAAGTGTAGCCTTACATCAAGATTTTGCAGAACATTTATGTTTAATTTCTAGGACACATGTAGTTGTATTAGTTACAAGATCAATTGCTGTTGTTAAAACATCAGTAGGAAATGAGAGAGAGAGAATGTGAGAAAGAAAGAGAGAGAGAGATAGTGTGAGGGAGAGGGAGAGAGAGAGAGAGAGAGAGAGACTGCCAGATTGTCAGCTTCACCTATATAATGATGCAGCATCTCCTAAGTTAGTATTTTCTTGCCTATGTTGATACACACACACAAACACACACACACACACATACACACACACACACACACACACACACACACACACACACACACACACACACACACACACACACACACGCACATTACTAGGCCTGCAATCCAGGAAGCCATTAAGGAGCCCAGTTTAAATTTCAGATTTCCTCAAAGCACAATCTGGTTAAGATTTGCTCACAGTCTCAAAGTAAGCAAATGAATATTGTGTAATCACAAATTTTCATAAACTTTTCCACTGGGATAGATGTGACAGTCAATGTTGCAAGGGGAAGGTGCATAATGATTGTCAAGGGGACTTATGGGGTAACTTGTTGAGAGAAAGTGAAAAGAACAAATTGAAAAGATGATTTGTAAGCAGGAATCATACACAATGATTGGACACTTCAAAACAGGAAGAAGAATGAAAACATAGCTTCTCAAGCTGATGTCTCAAGAAAGATCTGATACTTTGAAGTAAGATACAAATTATATTCTATAAGGAGAGGAGCACTAACTTTTTCAGAACGATGCAGCAGTAATTTTTTGTAAACAAGTATAGGAAAGACTGGATAACCTTATGAATTCTAGACTAATTTCATGGATGACTGCTGATGCAAAAATACTGTCAAGGGATTTGTGGCCCTGTTAAAAATATTAGGAAATGTGGTT
The DNA here is from genome assembly GCF_019279795.1 of Protopterus annectens. Classification (NCBI taxonomy): domain Eukaryota; kingdom Metazoa; phylum Chordata; order Ceratodontiformes; family Protopteridae; genus Protopterus; species Protopterus annectens. Next base: position 673,758,615 of record NC_056737.1, read on the forward strand.
TTCTGGGGAGGTAGTGAAAATCCGTAGATCCCTGTAGGAAAGTATTGGGTTTTATAGTTTGTGTAGAATGGGGAAATAGGTGGGGTAAAAATGGTGTTATTTAAGATGTAGAAGATTTTGATAATGCAGACTGGGATTTTAAGGGAAAAGTGGAGAAAGGACAAATTTAGGTAAAAGTTTTATTAGATGAGTTAGGGCATTATGTAAAATAATTTAGGCAAGATCAATGGAAATGTAAGCAGACAGAGGAATCAGACAAGAAAGCCCCCTGTCCCAGGCTTCTCAACTGTACCTATTTTGGAGGTATATATCTATTTTCAGGCTTGATTTACTCCTGTACATGATGTGCCGATTTTTGGAGATATGTCCCTATTTTCAGGATTTATTTACTTCTTTGTATAATTTTCTAAATCCCTCATCACACAGGATTTTGACGTTGTTTGGTAAACAGACAACATGACGAAAAAGCAAACAAAAAAAAAAAACGAAATGTGTTTGTGAGACAGAGTTTTGCAATATCAGTCATTAAAATCTTCAGATTTTACTTTGCATCTTTGACAATATGGTTATTTTTTTTGCATATTTTCTCAGTTTTTAAACTTGTATTTCTGAGTAGTATTTCATAATGTTAAAGGAAGCAATAAGCGTCATCTGCTATTTCATATTCAGCTGTTGTTCTAATCAGGTGTTCAGATTTTTTTTAAACACCTTTATTGAATTATCACTTGTGACACAGGCAGATTTACATTTATACAAAAGTAATCAAACTGCATAAACAAACATCAACAAACATTATACTTCACTTATACTGCTATATATCATATGACCTAAGCCACATTACATAAATTATTCAATTCCTGCCCCTTTTTAAACAAGAAACATGTTTATTAAACCATCACTTATGTTATAAGCAATCATACATTTATATAAATGAAAACGAACCACACCGACACAATCCTAGTTGCAAGCATTTTACATCACAAACCATACTGACATAATCCCAGATGCAAACATTATATATCACTTATAATCTACGCAATCATTTTCAGTTAAACATTATGTACCTCAATTAAGCCCTGCCTTCTTTTAAACCTCATTCCTCCTCTGTATGTACTGTTCCCACAATTCACCTTTTTTTTCTGTGTAGTTTACTCCTACCCTTTTCTAAAGATCTCAGTTCCACTTGATTTATCTCTGTTACTATAGTCACTACTTGTAATGTAGTTGATTTAGATTTTGATTTCCATTTTCAAGTAATTGCTTTTTTGGCAGCCACCATAAATAAACACAGCAAGGCCTTACAATGTCTAGGCAATTCCAATTCTGTATCATAGCTCTGAAAAATCATCTCCCTCATCACATCAATCCACCCAGCATCTCCAACAGTGCAATCCACAGCGAATCCTTAAAGTCTGCCAAGCCACTGTACTCCAAAAAAATATGTTCCCTAGTACCTCTTTCTTCCCCGTCACACCTCCAACATTTGCTGTCCACCTGAAGAAAGATTCTCTGGAGTCTACCTGGGGTATAAAAATATCTATGCAAACATTTCCAAGCACAAATCCTAAATGTTCTAGATTCTGTTGCATATCTGGGAGACATACATATATCCCCCATTGTTCCTTTGTGAATTGCTTATCCAATCTGTCTTCCCAATCCTTTCTAACCTCTGGTGATTGATCCCTGCTTTTAAAGAGCATTTGTTACTATTTTCAATGTCTGCAGGTTGGGAAGTATGGTCTGTCCCTTTATTTGTTTTTATTAGTTGTAAAATCATATCTAGATGAGTTTGGGAATGATTGGTAGAAGATAACAAGGAAAAAGAGTTAAAATCACAATTATGAGAGTAAGGTTCATGAGATCATAGGAGGTTACTAGACTAATGGCCCTAGAGCCCTTACAAGCCTAGCTATATGTATCCTAAGTTGCCCCAATTGTCGGTGGTTAGGTGAGTGAAGTTCACAGAGGTAAGGGTCTATGGTAGTTAATATCAACTTTCTCTGTCCAGGAGGGACATAGGCACCACCTCAGGAGTGAATTTGTGGTCACCCATCCATTGATCTTGGTTGCATTTGAAGAGGGTCAGGGAGGGGCTCTGTTTCATGTGAATTGGAAGCTTGTTCCAGAGAAGAGGCAGTCTCTGGGAGATGCATCTATCTCTCCAGCATTATCTGTTCATGTTAAGATCCCTGGGATGTGCGACCCTCCTGCTGTTTGATTTATGAATGTGTAACAGTCCATCAGGGCCAGGTCAGAGACTGCCCTGTAAGCCAGGCACAAGTCACTCCTTGGCAATCTGTAGGAGAAAGAATACAATGACAGGGCTTTCAGTCTTTCCACGTAAGACTTGTATTGTGTATCCTGTAATTTCTTGGTGAGAAACCTTTGTGGTCTCTCCAATTTTGTAGATGTCTGGTGAGGTAAATGCAAAAGGGAGCATTGTACTCAATTATTGGTCTGATGAGGACTGAGTATAATAGAATTAAAACATCCTTAGATCTAAATGAGATACCTTTACTTATAAGATGTGCCACATAGAATAATTTGCTTACTACTGTGGATACATGGTGGTCAAAGTTCAGATTAATATCAACCTGAGTACCCAGATCATGCACCACTGTGTCTACACTGGGGGGAGTGCTGTCTATAATGTAACTAGCAGGGAATAATAATGCATTTAACTTTAATTCATGGCTTTTCGACCAATGATTTGTCTGCTGTAACCCTGTCTGCAATATATTAACATGGGGGACTCAATAATTGCTCCCAATTTGTAATTATCAGTTAACTTGGTCAGCCACAGGTTGTCCAAGTTTGGCTGGATTCTGAGAAATAAATTCTGAACAGTAAGGGGCCCAGAACAGAACTCTGTGGAATGACACTGGTGACTGGTCTAGAAGTGAAGTCACTCAGTTTGCAGTATGTATCCTGTTGGTGAAACATTAGGCTACCCATCTGGTAATGTAGGGGTTAATTCCCAACTGGGAGAGTTTCTCTAATACCTGAGTGGGAGATTGTGTCAAATACCTTGACTAGGACAAGACAGGTGGCATGCACTGTCTTTCCCACATCCAGGGCCTTGGTGACTTTTTCAAAGAACCAACCATGTTTAAACTTTAATGAATCTGAACTGGGTTATGTCCCGAGTTTGGAGATTACCTATGTCCTTGTTGTTAAGATCCAGAATGATTCTTTGAAGATGAGGCAAGTCAAGCATATTGGCCTGTAATTCCCAGGGTCAGTTGATGGCCTCCCCTTTGTGCAGCGGGATTACTGTTGCTGCCCTCCATTCTGTCTGAACATAACCAATTCTCAGGCTGTGGTTATCCAGGGATCCAAGTAGGTCTGCTAGGTCATGATTTAGGTTGTTTAAAGTCAACCTGGAATGTTGTCTGGTCCCATTGATGCCATGTTTTTGGCCTTGCAAAATGCTGAGTTGAACTGCCCTCTTGAGATAATAGGCTGAGAAGTAGTGGCAGGTATGCTTTGAGGGTTGACTGGAGGGGACAAGGGGGTGAGGTTTTCTCCAATTCTGTCAGCTAGCAGGTTGGCTATTAACTCCAGTTGATTATCGGTGGTGCCATCCACAAACAGTTCAGCAAATTATTTCCATTTAGATTTTAGACATAGTTAAAAAATGCCTTGTGATTATCCTTAGCTAGAGAGGCTATTTTTGCTTTGTAATTAGCTTTCGAGGAATTGCCATTATATTATATTATATTATATTGTATTATATTATATTATATTATATTTAAGCAATAACCAATGATGTGGTGTGGTATATTGAAGATTTACCCACGGTTGGCATGGTTTAATCACGAGGGCGAAGCCCGGGTGATTAAATAAAGCCAACCGTGGGTAAATCTTCAATATACCACAACCACGGAGTTGGTTATTGCTATTATACAATGACATTATTTAAGAAAAAAAATACTTACTTTTCTTAAATAATGTCTTTGTATAATGGTGCATTACTGTTCTTCCACCAGTGGTGGTATACTGCTTCCTTGTGTTGATGTACTGCCATGCGTATGGGACTTGCGTTCCCACTCATACCCAGTACATCAGTGCTTTGAAACTGAAGCAACAGAGAAAAGGAAGTCTCTGTTGCTACGTTTTTTTTTATTTATTAAAAAAACGTTTTGGACACTTTACACCAACAGAAAAAAGTTTGGCTGACTGGACCTTTTTCCATTGGTATATTGTGGGATTTACAACAGGTACTCTGGCCAATCAGCATGCACATTTTGGAATATTAATGGGGGTCATTGTATAATATATTGCATTATATTATATTATATTATATTATGTTATGTTATATTATATTATATTATATTATATTATATTATATTATATTATATGAAGTAACAAATATGAGAGATCAGTGTATCTAGAACCCTTTATTGGGGAGTGATATAGAACTAAAAGGGGGTACTTTAAAAAGACTTAGTTCTACCAATAAAAACATGATTATCATTTATAATATAAATACAAGTCATGTCATGAAAATACTTGAGAAGAACTGAGGCATAATAACTTATGATAATCTGGATGGAATTTTAGGAATACATCCTAAGTTTATTTTTCAGACTAGTGAAGTGTGCTCAAATAAGAAATTAGATGTCAATGGGCTGGTAGATGGAGAGGATTGAACAACTCTGACCAGATCTTTTTCTTTAAACAGGATGATATATAGTTGTTTTTTACTGAGTGCAGCCAAAACTAGATGCTAGGTGAGGAAAAAAATAGTAAAAAAGGGAGATGTGGATCATCTGTATTGATGTACTTACACTTTATACACAGGAGTAGGGATTAAAAACAGGTCATAGGGGAAGACCATCAAACACTAACAGGATGGCAGTGTACTGGAATCAGGTTTATATCAGAACAACGAAAGTGCATGTGTGCGACTATATAAAAGTCGACAGATAATATGTAAAACCTGTAAATAGTGAACTGCCACATAATTTAATTTTTTCCTAGTGAAAAAATTCACATGGCTGTTCAGAAAAAAAATTAAATTAAAAACCATTATCAGATAGGGGGCTTTGTCCCCCCCAACTAAATATACTAACTATGAGATTGCACTATAGCGAAGGAAAGGGCAACTCCATGTAGTTGGCCAACTACCTCCTTGCCCTATGACATATTCATTGAATTGCTTAAATGTGGTTCGATGAATATGTGTCACTCTTTACGTGTTCGCTCGAAAGCAGTTTCGTGCTTCTAATATAGACCCCTGGAATCAATACCTGTCTTTTCTTTCTGCATTGATGTAGAGCTTCAGGAGGGGCACCAAGACCCAATAGAAGGTAGATAATGGTGCTTTGGTAATCTGAATGAAGCTTTTACTGCCTTTTAGTAAAACACAGTGAAAAGCTGTATCAGGCTAAGTCAAATAGAATTACTATTTTCATTAAACAAACTGTGGCTGCTGCTTTCAGTGCATTTTGCAGGACCAATACTAGGCAAGCCAGTCTTTAATAATATGAACTACCTAGCCATATATACCTTTACATAGGTTCATAGGTAAGTACTAGGCTATCGGCCCTAGGGCCCATACAAGCCTAGCCAAAAAATGTACCCTGGCTTTCCCACCCAAGAAAATTATTTTCCTGTGCCCCTGTCGAGCAGAGCCACAGAAGTGATCCCCGGGGTGAATTTCTCATTTCCCATCCAGTCATCAAGACTTTTCTTGAAGAGTGCTAATGAGGAGCTCTGTTTGACATAGATAGATAGTCTGTTCCAGAGTATGGGAAGTCTCTGGGAGAGGAATCTATCCCTCCAGCATGTTCTGTTTATTGTGGTGACAAGGTTTAGGTCCCTGGAGCGTGTAGCTCAGAGGGATTGGGATTTCTTTAAGTGGAGCATGTCCAACAGCTCTGGGTTTGACATAGCTTTGTATGTTAGGCAGAGATCACCCCTGAGTAGGCGATATGCAATGGAGTAAAGCTGTAGGTTTTTGAGACGGTCTGCATAGGGCATCTGTTTGAGGCCAGTAATCCTCTTTGTGAAGTATTTCTGTGGTCTTTCCAGTTGCTGTAGATGTCTTGTGAGGTACATACCAAAAGGGGCATTGTACTCTATAATGGGTCTAATGAGTGATGAGTAGAGGGGAAGAATGACCTCTTTTTTTCTGGATGAGAATCCTTTTGTGATGAGATGAGCCATGTAGAAGGACTTCCTGACCACTGTGGCAATGTGATTATCAAAGGAGATACTACTGTCCACCTGTGTCCCAAGGTCTCATCACATTTCTGCATTAAGTAGACTACCAGCTATGTGGTAGTTCATGGGTACAGAGTTTTTACCAAAGGGGATGACAATACACTTTTTGGCATTGAGCTTCAGGCCATGGCTTTGACACCAGATATCTGTCTCAGTGAGGCCCTTTTGTAGTTTGTCCACATCGGTAGGAGTTTCAATTATATCCCCTAGTTTGCAGTCATCTGCAAACTTTGTTAGCCAAAGACCTTCTGTGTTGGCCTGCACTTCAGAGAAGTAGATACCAAACAAGGAGAGGACCCAGGACTGAACCCTGTGGTACTCCACTTGTCACTGGTCTGATGTCGGATTTGGAATCCGCTACTTTCACAGTGTGGGTTCTGTCCATGAGCCAGTTTGCAACCCATCTTGTGACATAGGGATAGGTGAGCTTATCTATAATTCCAGAGTGGGGGATGGTGTTGAAAGCCTTGGGGAGATCTAGATAAGCTGTGTGAACCATTTTACCCTCATCTATGGCTTTGGTGACTGCTTCAAAGAAGTCAATCAGGTTTAGGAGACATGATCTGCCTTTTACAAATCCAAACTGGGTAGAGTCCAGAGTTTGGAGATTACCAATGTCTTTGTTTATGAGTTACACGATGATACGTTCCATGGCCTTGCAGACCAGGCTTGTCAGGCTAATGGGGCGATAGTTCCCGGGGTCCGTCGTGGCTCCCCCTTTGTGGAGTGGGATAACCGTCGCAGTGCGCCACTCAGTGGGTACAAAGCCTGAGGTGAGGCTATGATTGAACATGGTACTTAGGTAGGGTGTCAGTTCATTCTGTAGTTCGTGTAGAACGCAGCCTGGGATATTGTCAGGTCCCATGGATGCTGTGTTCTTGGCTTTGGAGAGGGTGTTTTTTACCTGTGCAGCCGTGATTATAGGAACTTTGCATTCTTCTGGTATAGAGATGGGCCCTCTAGGGGGTGAGAGGGGGATAAAGTTAGCACTGAACCTATCTGCTAGGATGTTGGCAATATCAGTTGCTTCTGTATATTTAGTGCCATTGTGCTGTAACTCAGAGCAGATCTGAGTGCTCCCATTTAGATTCTTGACATAGCTATAGAATGTTTTGTGGTTGTCTTTAGAGTCAGTGGCAATTTTGTTTTTGTAACTAGCTTTGGAGGATTTTATGAGGGATCTCAGCTTCTTACTGAGGTTGACAGACATAATTCTAGCACCCCTTTCAAGCACTTGGTGTTCTTCCCTCATATCAAGTGAAGAAGTGCATTATTCAATTTTAAATGCTTGTGACTGTGGATTTATTTATAAATTTAAGGGGGTGTGAATTAACTGTTTGTTTCAGCCTTTTGAATATTCACCCCATTAAAGCTACTATTGCCATGCAAATATTTAACAGTCGGCTGATCCTTAGGGTAAAGGACAATTGTGTTTTTTGATCTGGCTGGTAGCAGTGTATAACTATAAAGACAGGGTAGGGATGCTAATACTGGAGAGATATCATTAACCTCAAGTGAAAAAAGTGTGTGTGTGTGTGTGTGTGTGTGTGTGTGTGTGTGTGTGTGTGTGTGTGTGTGTGTGTGTGTGTGTGTGTGTGTGTGTGTGTGTCTGTGGGTGTGTATGTGTTTACGTCCTCACATGCATTCACAAATGTGCAATCATACTGGAGAAGTTTCAGCACTGGAAGGCCCTTGGCTGGAAGCAAGGTGGGGAAGATGGAATAGAGTTAGTGACTGTAATTCAGTTCTGCAGCTAGGTATGCCATGTGTTAGCTATTACCTGAGGTAGTAGTACATATTTAACATACCCTTTTAAGACCAATAACTACTTATTATTTGGCAGAGGTGGTGCAGAATGCAAGAGAGTAAGCCCCTGTCTACCACACATAACCAGGTGCCAGTGATATAGATTTCAAAACAAGAACAAGACAGAAGTAACAAAGATAAATATTAAAAAGTCAATTAAAGCATAATTCTGAAAATTTTTTATCTTAAAATAAATATTACAGAGGAATATAATATGAATGATTACATACAACTCATTATTTCATTTGTATAACTCAGTTAATAATAATTGTAGTGGAGCAAATTCGAGAGCTTGTAGAATTAGTTTACAAGTTAAAAATCTTTAATGGCAGAAAAGGCAGCAAAACTATCTCTTGACTGAGGTCTATGATCAGTGTGCTTATTTATTTGTGCCTTCTTTTTTCAGAAATAATAACTGAAACATAGAAGCACTTTCCGCTTCCACGTTAATGGAAAGGGGGTGAGATACCCTTTTCTTTTAAAGCAGGATAACAACTAGCTCTTCCTTTACCTTAACAGACATACTAATTATGTACTGTTTGTGACTATATCAACCAAACATATTTCTCTTCTGCTAGCTGACTGACTAATGAAAGATCAGTCTAGTTTAATGTGTGCAACACAGACACAAGCTTATAGTATAAATTATTTTTATTTGTAGATAAATCCTATACAAAGCATCTTATTTTAAATCTTAAGTATGAATATGGAAAAAAAAAACATTTAAAATGGTAAGTTAGAATGTCCACACATCCTTTCCTTTCTTTTGAAGCCTATCTAATATATTTCTTTCATTATAGTCATGTAAACACCAATTCAGAAGCTAACTACTGGGTTTTCTTTCTCTCTTTTCCCCTTATTCAGATGAATAAATAAGATTGCTCTCTTTATCATTATTACTTTTGTCCAGTATTTGAAAAATCAGTTGTCTGAATGATACGATGTTTTGTTATAGCTGTTATAAGCTCAACAAGCAGAGAACCTAAAATATGGGTCTATATTAGATCACTGAAGACTTATGTTAGCAAACGGTGATTAATTGACCCCATGTAAGCAAAAGCTTGCAAAACCGAACTGTCTGAACAGCGATTTTTTTCCAAGGGAAAAAAAATTCACTTACATGCCGCTTCAATATTTTGCTGTTTCAGCATTTACAGCTCGACCAAGTCGCTTTCTCTAACCTGCGTCTTCGGTTAGCTGATAGGAACCCTAAAATACCATTAATTACTGATGATTTTTATATTTACCTAACCCAAACCATCTCTTCCTAGATTAATTGGTTTATTAGACTTACCAGCCATTTGTTATATTTCAGATTACAAATTAGCAGTAACTAGAATAAATTAAACCTCAAACTATATGCCAGGTAATGAAACTCCCTATAACTTGAAAACAGAAAAAAGAACATTTAGTAATATAGAACACAATCGCTTACAGACTGTAAACAAACTTGAAACATCTACTAGGCTAAATTCATTTTTTTCCTTGCTTTTGACTGTGGAAATCATCAAACTCTTTCTATTCACAATAAAATCGATGCTGTGTTGGTAGCACTGTTATTGCAAGCATCAGAGTTAACGAGTTGTGTTTTTGCCCATTACAAAACAATTAATTAGATATAAATTGCAACATGAAGATAACGATGGACAAAAAATCTCAAAGTATCTTGGTCCACAATGGCATTTGAAAAAATCAAGGGAAGGCAGCATAAAAAAAAAAAAAAAAACATTTACATTTACATTCCTTTTGGACAGTGTTATGGAATGACCAGTTTGGCACCTCCCTTTGAGAATTTCTATTGCAAATTATTTCCACAGTTTTTATTGTCAACTTACTAATTCCTGTAGCAACCTAAATGAATATAATGTACTTCACTTTAATTGAAATATATGACAATGTTACATAATGGTCATGATTTTTGATTTGCTGCTTTGTGAGTCTGCGTCATAGCTGTAAATAGCCTTGGGTCCAGGTTGTTAAGCAGGGTAACAAACAGATAAATAAATAAAATAAATAAAAAGCATGAATGTAATATTGTCTAAACTGAAATTATGGACTCAATGAGTTGTGATACATTGTCTTTCTCAGCCTACATGTTGAATTTGAAAGAACTTTGGCTAACTATGTCAGATAACTGAACTTGTATATGCATTGACTCATGTTTCTTCTGGACAACAATAAATTCACAAGTGAACTGATATCACCTCCAAAGCTGGTCTGCCAGTGTTTGCACACAGGTTCTCAGGACCCTATTCAGGAAGTCGATCAACAATATGAACACACTGTCTTCACTCTTGCTGATGTTTTTCATTCCACAGCTTTGGGTTCCATGATATACGTTTCTGCCTCTCTCTGGACAAACAGTTTAAATAGATTAACATTTGGCCCAATATAGCAATAAACTATTCTGCTGCAAAAAGCTGCCTCTCTGTATATGTATCGCTATAAAAGTACAATATGCAGCATTGTAAATATAACTTCATTACCATGTAGGAAAGGAAGACCAAATGGAATGACTGAAGTGCATTAACTATACTGAAAGCACGTCTATAGTATTACATCAGAGTGAAACAATAAACTGATATGAAATTAATTACCATGCTTTTAGCTAAAAATAGCTTAGATATTTTCATTTCCATATCTATGCAGTTACACAATGCATGATGATATTCTTCGACAGGTCCCATACATAGTGTTACAGTTTTGTGTTATCAATCTATTCCAAACCATATTCAATCAATACAGTTTACATCTAATGTCTGATTGCTGCCAACTCAATGTGTTCCCTATCTGTACTTGTCAGTGCTTAAGTTCTAAGGTATAATGTAGTATATTCCAACAAATGTGTATTTAAGGAGTCACCCAAAAGCAAACTTTAAAATTTCTTCAGACAAAAACCAAAAGATGTTCTAGCTTCCTAAAGAAATAAACTTCATAATGCTGCAACACAGAACCTGAGTCAACTGAAATAACATGTAAGGGACCTTTAATAAAGTCACACTTCATTCAGAGCTAGCCTTAGGTAAACTGGCATCCCAGGTGACAAGGATTCATGGCACCCCCCCCCCCCACACCAACTGCCCATCCCATCAGTGCTTACTCGAACTATCTAGATTACATTTTTGCCTCCTTTTTCTCATTGCTTGTCTTACTCTTCATTTTTTCCAACAGTTATTCATTCATCATGTTCTAAGTAAGACTGTGTTTGATAACTGTAAAGGAAACAACTAGACTGAGCCGCAAAGCCACGGGACTTCTAGATGCTCTGTGGTGCATTTTAGAGTTTTTTTAAATAACCTTTTCATCTGGTGGTTGCCTGAACAAAAACTACGAGCAAAGAAAGAAATGTAGTCATACTCTACAACTTTGTTTTCTTCCTGTATCTTCTCAGCACATGCTGACTAACCAGAATTACACAGAAATAATTGCAGTGGAAATAACTGTACTAAAGTCAGGAATCTGGGTACTGCTAGGCTGCAGAAGCCATGGGGTTTGTGGATGCTCTGAGATGCATTGTAGAGTTTAAGTAACTCTGTCCAAAGATTGCTTGAAAAAAAAAACATGATCAAAGAAAGAAATTTAGTATAATTCTTTAACTTTCTTCCTACATCCTTTCAGCAAATCCAAAGTGATGAAGACTACACTGTAATAACTGCAGTGGAAATAATTACATCAGACTAGGGGCCTGGGGGCCGCTATACTACCAAAAGCCACAAGGTTTCTAGATGCTCTGAGATGCATTTTAGAGTATTTTAAAACAACTTTTTCAGCCAATGATACCTGAATGAAAATCAAAAGACTGCTAAGCACCCATAAGCCATTGAGTTATAGCTGCTGTGAGGTAAATTTTAGAGCTTCTCCAACCTTTTGATCCAATGATGGAATGAACAAAAATTATGCATACAGAAAAAAAATGACTTTCTTTATTTTAAGGAAGAAATAAATGAGACCCAGGTTTTAATGCTCAAAGCTTACTAATGAGCAGTTCAAAATAAACTGAGAAGGCAAATGTTTGTAAGGATACACAGGAAATCATTTGAAATGTGGGGACCCGCTAGAGTAAGTCCCGAAGCATGGAGACCAACTGGCTAAAAACAGACTTACATATAATAAGTCTGAGAGGGACATTTCTTGAGATATTCTCTTTTCTTTGAGGTATGGTAATCTTGGAGTTGGTATATATAAGTTTGGGGTATGTGGGGAGTTTGTCCCCCTGCGAAAAAGAAATTTAAAGGAGAAGAATTATCTTCAAAATTCACTCTTCTTATGGGTTTTATGACTTTTTTTTTGGCTTGTCTGTACTGGGGATTCTAGTGCCAACATTTCATTAAGGAGCTGGATACTTATATCATATCTGTGCTTACTACCTGACACCTCCACCCCTGCCCAAATCAAAATAAGTAGTCAGTTTGTGTGTACCCTGATCTGGTGTTAAATTGGGATTAAAATTAAGGCACAAATGTCCACAGTCTTACTTCAAGTTGCTGTTGTCATATTTATATACAGAAGATAGTCATATTGTATGCACCCTTCTGATGTCATACTGGGACAAAACTAAAAAACAAATAAAATACAACAATTTGCTGCCATACATATGTAACCAGCAGGCTTATTTATTCTTCCCAGCAAAATAGTCACCTGTATATACATCAGATGTCTGATTGTGAGAAAAATGAAAAATAAATTAATTACAATAATGTTTCCAACTTGTTACATCTAAAGACAGTGTAGAGTTCCAATAGAAGCTATAGTGACCTTCTGTGCACCCCCTGAAGCTTATGAAGAAAGTCAAAGAAATAATGACCATATTGTCCGTAGACCAACACAAGATATAGTGACCCCTGAGGTTTGGGAGGAATGTTAAAAAAATAACGATAACATCACCAGCCTCCCACACAATTACAGTGACCTTCTGTGTACACCCAAGAAGAAGGCTGGATTTACATGAGATGAGTTCAGGGCAGAGGACATTACTAAGTCCATTTCAAAATCCATTTATATAGCCTTGGTTTATAGGGGCCACTAGTCCCCAGACATTCTGAAGGTGTAGGTATTCTGTGATGCATTTACCCCTTATTTTTTGTCAGACTAATATTAAACTGAGCATCTGAAAATAGGGTCAGTTAGTCTCATCCAGACAATCCCCATCAAGCAGTTATTGCTTCTTCTATGTACATTTTATTATTTCAATGAAAAACAGTGAATCCCTTTTTTTTTTTTTGCATCAGTTGTTTGTGTAGCAAGTTTAAAAGGGAGGGGTGGACAGAGCATGCCTCTGCACCATAGTCTAAATCACCCAGTACACTTTATTTAGTTATTTTTTAGAGCAAGGAATCATTGCTCTAAATAAGTAAATAAAAAAATAAATAGGAAAAGATTGCCCCTTTGAGTACTGCACCCTAGATGGCAGCCTATTACGGCTATGCTTGAGGCTGGCTATGATTCATTATATACATTCAAAGATTCCAGCAATAAACCCATGTTTTTTACAGTGAAGACCTGGATTGTTTTTCTCCAAAAGACCGGTAATGTCAATTATAGTGGAAATATCATTGAACATACTCTAGAATCAAAAATACTTTTGTGTTAAACATAGCCTATACTGAGTCATGATGATTCAAGCATATCAGCCCTCAAATGACCAAGGTCAGATCTCCAAGTCAGACATTCTATACTGTTCAAAAGTAAGATGTCAGTTTGTAGTAGTTATAAATCAGCCATATGTAGTACATATAATACTCTAACACAATATAGCCACATTCATCTCAGCAGCTCCTTAACTCCAGTATAACTGCAGAGTTCTCTTCTCTGTTGTTACTATCTACTAAAATAGGTTATCCTGATGACTCCTACCCTATGTGCAAAGGTCATCACCTTTTGGTTCTTTTGCCTAGACTCATTCAGCCAGAGGTGGATGCCTAGGTGATGCCTCTGCTTTGAATCACTCTTTTACCTTATGATACCCTCCATTACATTAATTGCTAAGCATAGCTTCTCATCTAATCATTGCAGATGTTTATTTAAAAAATCCATAAACACACATTTATATTCATTGGCATTAGTGAAGTAAATGTGCATTCATCTAGCAATTTTGACTTGGAGAAAAAAAAATACAGTCGAGGGCATTCGGAGGGCTCCCTCCATACCCCTTGAACTTAAGTGTACTAACCCTGAAGTTGCACAGTTCTGGAAAAAAAAATTCTCAGTCTTGCAAATAAATCCAACCTTCTGTGTTTCTAACTCTGTGCACCTTTCAATGACAGTTATGACTGTTGTCTTGGAATGTTTAATTTCATAGATGAACACTACAGTGAATGGATGTTTGTCACAAACTATTCTACGGATTGATTGTTTACCCATTTGGTGACCCATAAAAGTTGTGGATTGATCCTTCCACCAATTATCTGTCCATCATACTAATCAATCATGTTAGAACTTTTGAAGGAAAACACTGTACTGCTAAGTTTACATGCCTGTTTATTATGCACACATAGAGTCATTGAAAATACAAGGTAACTGGGCTCTATGGCCATTTCTCAATAGCCCCTCTTAGACTTTATCTCCTTTTCCAAGGGACAATAGGTGGAGTAAATTTATGGATACCCATTCAGTTGGCTAACTCCTTTTTGAAGGAAGGAAATGTGTTGCATTGCTTTAATTTAGAGTGGAAGGGTGTTCCATAGATGGGGTAAGCATTGCATGACAGATCGGTCTCTCTACTTTGTCTTTTTTCATTTGCTAAAGCTGGTTTAGATCCCTGATTTTATCATTAGTAGGACTGTTTGATTGTGGAGATATAAGAAGTCTTGGACTACTTGATCCCTAATGGCCTGAAAGGCAAAGCACAGACAACCACTAATAAGTCTATGGGACACTGAATAAAGGGTCATCTGCACATATAGATAGCCAGAAATCCCCATTTGTAATTTGGAGGTCTGCAAAAAAGATGCTGATGAGGAATATCACTGGCCACGTTAATGTTTAGTGAGGTCATACCTCCAACTCCCACTACATGGGTCCTATCCCTCAACCAGACTGGTACACCTAACTACATGGGGATCAATTTAGACCTCATTCATCTTGTTTATTATGATAACATATGGTATGGTGTCAAAAGCTTTAGCCAGGTCAAGATGTTTACTCACCATGGCTTGTGTTACTCTCTCAAAGAAGTTGACCAGATTAATTTGACAGGACTCTAAACAAGCCTTAGAAAATTTTTGATATTATAGTTTATAAGGTCATTTATGATACTTTCCATGGCTCTGCAGATGAGATTAGTCAGACTAATGAGTCTGTAGTTTCTGGGGTGAGTCCACCTTTGTGAAGTGCCTTAAGGATCTACTTACAAGTCATGTAGTCCCTAATAAATATTAATTCATTACAGTTTTCATCTGGCCAAAAGGCTTGGTAGGTGCAAAACTCTGGGCTTGAGGGAATGATTTCTGTTATTTTCAACCAAGTTTCTATATATAACACCCACACATTTTTGCTTCTAATGCAACAGGACCTCATGATCAGACAATTTGTTATTTAGACTCCAGGCACTAAGCCACCTTGATGTGGTCTGGTGTTTGATTTGTTTTTGTTAGGTGGGAGTTCTGTTAGCTGAATTATGCCTACAAAAGGGCACTATGGGGGCTGCAGCCTTTATTTGGTATGCATAAGCCCTGGAACAAGAGGTATAAGCCATCCCTGGCAAAGCAAGAGTAACTATTAGCAACTCCTCCCATGCCGAGACATTCCAGACACACACTGGATCTCTCTAGAATGGCACCAGCTATGGAGCCAGATGCTGAAGTCAATCATCTTTTCTTATACTTTGGCATCACTGAAGGTGCAGGAAGGATTCTGCTCAAAACATGCATCTTACCTGCATTTGTGACACAGTGTCAGAGACACATCCTAACTAGCTTGCTTTTAATGTGTCCTTTGTCATGTCTGACCCTTATGTCACAAAACTTCATAATACTTAATCATACTCTGTCATCTGTCATGTGGCAAAACTGGCTTGGCATCTGACTGATACAACAACAGGTTCTTGGCTTAGATACTTGATTTGCTGACTACCATTTGTATAAAGCCACTGTGTAAAGTTTTGCCTTATTTAGTTTCAGTAGTCTAAATGGGGAACTTGCTGAAGTGAAGTAATTTTCAGATGGCTAGCAGATTTGTATGTTTTGCTGTATATGGCTAAGTGATGTTATTGGTTTACATTTCTTCCTCTTTTATATGTAATTTTTGGTGTGTATGTGCAATTTCATTGTGTTGTGCAGGATTCTATTTGCTACTGTTATTTTTTTTACAATTCTGGTGCTGTTTGTGTAAACCCATTTATTTTACATTTCATGGGAAAGTGTATATCCGCTTGCATATTAAATTTTATGAAGTGCATTACTTAATTTTATTTATTTAGGAACACAGGAAAAGTACTAGGCAAGTCAATCTGTAACAATATGAGATATATATACCTTTAAACAGACAGACATAATTCTAGCACCCTTTTCAAGCACTTAGTGTTCTCTCATATCACATGAAGAACGCATTATTCAGTTTTAAATGCTTGTGACTGTGGGTTTATTTATTCATGCTGTTTGTTGCAGCATATGGATCAACACACTCTAGAATGTAGCACAACGCATTTTTCTTGCCAGTTTTCATGGAAATATGGACCAGAAGGTGGCTGGAGCTATTCTGTTCCCAAAGTCTTTTGTTTAGGATATCTTACTGATTTACAGTAAAAATAATGTGCCTTATCACATCTGTGCGATGGGAAGCAAATCGGCAAAAAGGCATTTCAAGAGTCTTATAGTACAGTGCATAGGTCATAAGTCATGTGAATGCTATTTAAAAGTGCTGAGAGGTGATAAGTGAATAAACAGGTAAAACTCATGTTTCACATTCTGTCAGGCACAGTGGAGACAGTGACAAACTATCATTATAGTATGTGACCCAGTATGAAAGTGCTGCATCATTCCTGGTTAGGTGACACAAAACTTTGTATTTCTTTCTATGTTGTGCTTCCCCGGAAACTAAACTATGTCGTTTTAGACAGACACATGCTCTGTAGGCATGTCAGAGGAGAAACAGTGTAGAGACATCTATGCTGAGTGAGTGGTATGACATATTTATCAACAAGAGCCAGGAGGTCCAGCATTCTGGACTAGGATTCTAGATGGAGAGCAGGTTCGCTGACTTTTCTAAATCACTACAGTTTCAATCTGCATATGTTCATTCTTTACAAGTGTACATTCTTTTGACTAACTGTGGGCTGGTTTACTCTGAGTAAAACTGAAATATAAATTATAGGTATGAAAGTGAGGAAAAGCTTCCTTTAGTAGGCAACTCTAGTTCAGTCCTGTAAAACACACACATGCAAGTAGGCAAAACAAACACACACACACACACACACACACACACACACACACACACACACACACACACACACACACACACACACACACAAACATACCATACCTCTCATTCTGTAAATGCAAGAAATCTCTGCAAAGCAAAAAATATTAGGAGGGCAAAAACCCCAAATCAGGGAGGGACAGATTTTAAATATTGCTCTTATAAACTTAGAACATTGCTAGAATAACAGGTTTGCCATTAACGTGCATTTTCTGAAGGGTATGAAGTCTGAAATTCAAATGTATGCCATTATTTAATTACTTTAACCCTCAGTGATTTGTAAGAAAAACATAAATTTTATGAAGCACAAACCAAAAATATAGGCAAAACCTGGGCATTCTACAAAAATCTAGACAACTGAGAGTTATGAAGAATATGAAGCAACATATGCATAGACAGATGCACACACACACACACACACACACACACACACACACACACACACACACACACACACACACACACACACACTCTTATATACACATTTTACATATATATGAATTAAATAAAGAAATTGTTGACATCCTATTTTAATGGAAGATTTGGTGTGGTTTTGCACCTGTAAAATATTAACTTAGAGGGATAAATCCAAGCTCTGTTTTTTGAAAGAGAGCATTCATCTTCTGCAAGACCTAAAGTGTGATGGTAAATATAAATAGCCATATGTCTAACTGATAGTTTAGTTACTATCATCAAAGGTAATAGCAAGAATTGTCCAGAAGATTCCAGAATTGGCTGCAGACAGATAGCTGAGCTTGAACCAGTGTCTTTAACATAATTATTTATTTATTTATTTGACATTTGTTGATTGGGATAGTCAGACTGTGCTAGTGCCCTTTTTCAATGGTGGCCCAGGGGGGCTCCATCAAACAAAATATATAGGATACTCACAGTACAAAATATGCAAGAAAATGTGCTCATTACAGGTTAAACTAGAAAATAGAAAGTAACATGCAGGCATATAATATATAGCAGAGATTATCCTAGAAATATATAAAATCACAAAAAGCTAATATAAAAATAAGGAAAAATATTTGAACATAATTTTAAAAGTAAGGTGAAAATTTAGGAAAGGAGGCCATTAAAAAGGGAGATAAGTATAGAGCGGGTAGCAAAAGAGTTAGAGAAGAAGGAGAATTAGGGAAAAGGTCAGGAAAGGTAGTTATATCAGCAAGTTTGATGAGTAAAAGTGTGAGGGGAAGAAAGAAAATGTGATAGTGGAAGATATCTGGGAGCGAAGAGACTAGGAGGTGAAAGGAGAGAAGTAGCTGAATGCTGAGATAAGAAACAGAAGGATTTCAAGTAGATGTTTGGCAGCATCAGATTCCAAAACCTTTTGAGTTAGCTATTATTTATACTCTGCTTGCTTTTGATCTTTTCGCTATAAAGCCGCATACTTCCCATGGAGCTTTGGTTTACCATCTGTCTGGCTATTTAGAAGGGGAACTGTTTCTAGTTATCAGAAGCATGTGCTTTGGTGTAAGTTGTATTTTTCAGTTTTAAATATCTGAACAAGGTTAAAGCTTTTGACGAGTGAAAAGAATCAGGAAATGGAAAAAAAAAGTTTTCTGCTCTGAATTATATTATCTTGGGTCTTATCTCATTCAAAATCCCATTTATAGTACAGTATTTATAATTACAGTTGAGAGCTGTTGTATATGTCTAATGATTAAGACATCAAACAATATTTTGTGTAGCAAACTATGTATTATATCCTCATAATATTTGATTTTTAAACCTTGATCCCAGACTTTATAAGGTATAATACCACCAAGCCAAAACTGAGTTAATAAATGGACTGCCAACAAGAGCTTAGTGTAAATGTCCAAGAAAAAAACAAGCATTTCCAGATTTTATTCAGAGTTCCTCTTTTGAAGCTACTAAACCTTTATTGGTGTTGTTTGTGTGTTGTCTGAGCATTCTGAGCACTAAATCATTAGATGTGCTAGATGAAAGTGACACAAATTCTATAGCTGAGCAACATTTCCAAATATTACTCCAACATGGGTTAGAAACAATTAATAGACTGTGAACTATTGTCTTGATACAAGAATGTACAGAAAGTAGGAATACCAGTGTTATTGACTGGAAATGTCATTTCATATAGTGTTTGTAGATTTTACTGATATCCCATTGAAAGCAGCAGATGAAACATCTTCGGGATCATCTTCATCGGACTGCTAAATTATTCCAAGGTGCAGTTATGTCAAGCATTGTAACTGGGGGCTTTCATAACTCTATAGAGACCAAAGTTTTTTTTTCCAATTTTATTGCAAAGAAGAAAAAGTAGCAATTTCTGTTTATGAAGATATGCCTTTTGAAATATCATATCAAATCAGACATTGTACCTTCAGCTTCTATGGAAAAGTGAAACTTGGTAGATATGGATTATAAAGCCACATATTGTGATATATTTTACACATACTCTAAAAAATATATATATATATATATATATATATATATATATATATATATATATATATGGTTCCCCTGTGTTTTGTCGAATGTTGCTTTGGTCAACAAATGCTAGTGGTGGAAGAGATTGTCAAATGTTAGGATAGTCAAGCATCTGATATCTCAAAGTGCCATTTCTCTGAAACAGTTGAGTTGGCATTGGGAGGAGGTTAGAGTTTGTATGTGTGTGTTTGAGTGTTAGGGTTAGGGTATGAGTTAGATAAGGGCCATACTTCTCAACTTCTTAGTGAAAGAAATCAGGACAAAGCTTATAATAATGGGGGGGGGGGGGTCAAAGGCCCAAAAATAGAGATAGATTTTAAATATTATCTTATAAACTTAGAAATTTGCTAGAATAACAGGTTTTCTGTTAGCATGCATTTTTGAAGGATATAAAGTCTGTAATTCATATGCATATTATTATTTAGGGATTCAATTGCCAGCTATTTGCCAGAAAAATAAAAATATTATGAGGAACAGATCAAAACTATGAAGCAAAAATCTGGACAGTCTGCAAAAAATTTGGACAGTTGAAAGGTATGGAAGGAGCCAGGTGTTGTGTGTTCTTGAGGGTGTGTATTTTTGACTTAGGGTCGGAGTTAGGTAAGAGGTTAGATTTTATGATTCCAGTGGGTGTGTTGGTACTTGTTTGTGTGTATTAGTTTGTCTTATGTAGTTTCAATGTTATGGGAAGAGTTTTTTTGTAAGCACAGGGGTATGGTGTGATATCCTCACTCTGGCCAGTAATCAAGGAGCCTCAGTCCTCACCACTGACACTGGAGCGGGACATTCATTTACTTGGAATACAGATGGATACACTCAACATTTCCAGATGCAGACCTCTTTACATCAAGCACAATTTACCTTAAGAGCACACAGGGAACACACTCAGCCCTGGGTTTCTCTCGCTGCCTCTCCGCAGGCCCCCAGTAAGGCTCCCCACCAGCGCAGCTGATAAGATAAGGCCTCTTCTGAGTCTCCAAGCCAAGTCCTCCAGCACCCTCTCTGTAAAACCAGTGCTTTGTGTCCCTCTGCCAAGCTGCTGACATACACACTTTTTGAGATTTGATTTGCACACACACACACACACACACACACACACACACACACACACACACACACACACACACACACACACACACACACGGGAAAGGCTGGCACAGATTACCCACTCTACCAACTTCGCCCAAACTGTAAGGTAGATTCACTGCTGCTAGTCAGTTACTATAAGGCTCTTAAAAGGGTATCCAATTATACTGAGTGAAGTTAATATTAATACAAATGGTAATGTTGACCAAACAGGCAGGCTTTCAGGATTGGCCATAGTTATCACCAAATGAATATATGCAAATACTCTCAAAGCTTAAATATTTTCTAAAAGGACCAGCCACAATGAAAAGTTTAAATATATTTAATAATAAATAAGAAAAGAACATGAAATACTAAATATCTATTTACAGTAAACACCCAGAGTTTCAACCACAGGAAATATTAGAATAGCACAGATGAATAGATTCACACAGATACAGAAAAACAGTACTTAACTAATCTCACTATATTTTCCTGACTAATCTAAAGAGTTCCCTGGTCACTTACTAGAGTAAGGCAAGATGAAGTAGGTGAGTTGTCTTCCTTCTTTGTCAGGTTTCCAAAACAGAGTGCTCAGACTTATAGAGAGACTTCTGGGATAGCTTACAGAATGACACCACAACTGGTCATCTGACTCTGTTTCACACACTATCACCAACAATAGAAGCTGCCAGGATTTTAGCACCTATGTTATACCATACACACAGATGCAGCTTTGCTCAGATCTGTTGCTGCTCCTGGAAGTGGAAGTCATAAAACAATTTCAAACCTCTACCCCTCCTACATAGCTACTAACCTAGGCTTCTCACAGACATTTTGTCTCTGCCCTAATTTAGTTTCAGCTATTTTCCAAAGTTAGCTGGGACCGAGCTTAACCTCTTCTCTTCCAGTAACCCCTGTTACAATATATACATTTAAACAGTTACAATAATGCATGTACATTTTTTTCTTTCAAGCAAGGTACGCTGTTGAAACATTTTAACACTAGCAGCTTTACAAATGCATTTCCAACACAGGCATCTGTACAAATCAGTTTGATACTCAAATAACTGTGCTGGCATATGTTACACATCCACTGCCCTATTCCTTCTGGCGTACCTGGCAGTACCTCCTATTGTCACATGGGGTTAGGATTGCGGCGGGGAGGTAGTTAGGGTTAGCACTTGTTATTAAAGTGATGCAGTGGAAGCAAAGTTCCCCTGCTCACCTCAGTAATGTATGCTAACTGTAAAGCTATCCCCACTCCAAACCTAACTCCACTATATACCTCACAAAAAAACCTTCTCATAACACTGCCACTGTTCAGACAAATTGGAGGCTTGTGTTGGGTGGAGTTTAATATAAAGATTGGGAAATAAATCTGTTTTAATTTCTCTATCTTTCATGTTTTCAGTGTTTTTTAATTTGATTCTTTGTATGGGCGATTTTATTTTTGTCTCTGTGTCATGTTCGATGTGAAGTAAGTTGACCAAACATAAGGGAGTCATATATAATACTGCAGCCCATATCATCAAACATCAGTTTGCTGAAATGAAAATTGTGAAAACTTAAAAACTCGACAAACTTTTCCTATGGTATGTAAACACTTGCCCTAACTTACACAAAACACGAACCGAAGTAAGTAAAATCCACCTAGGTGGGAACTACCCTCCCCCTAGATTATTTATACCAACTTCAGGATCGCACTACAGTGGAGGAAAGGGCATGTTGGGAAGGTGTTTACTTACACCAGGAAAATTTCACAGTTTGGGTTTTTAAGTTTTTGTGATTTTTATCTTGAGTAAATGCTGTTTTTCAAAGTAGACATGCACACACACACACACACACACACACACACACACACACACACACACACACACACACACACACACACACACACACACACACACATTATTTAAAGTTGGGGATGCAGCAACATTTTTAGTTGTAGAACTGCGCAAAACTTCATATTCAGCACCCAGGATGTACTCACTTGTGATTTATTAATTTTTTTAGATTCCATTGATTCCATGGTATATGTGCACTGCTTCACACACTAAACAGCTTGCCATTAAAGAATGTGTTTCAACTACATTCCGGAACATTTACTTACTCTTTTTGCAGCTTTGTTATTTCTCAGCAGCACCACATGTGAATATGACAGAAGGTAAGAGTAGTAAATTATTAATTTACTTGTGTTGACTCAGTAAATCTGACTGACTGTGCCTATGACCCTCATTCAGTTACCTTAACACATTATTTGAAATTCCTATTAAGCATAACGGGCAGGATTCACAAAGCCTCTGTGTAAGAGTTACAAGGCTTACACGGAGGCTGCAGTTAAACGGTGTGACGTCAGCATGCCATGCATATGCATGAGGGCATGCTGAATCACACCTAAGGCTAACACGGTCCATGTAAGACAGTAGGGGGCGTGCCCGTAGGGCGAGCCCTGCAAACAGACACGCCCCCAGAAGAGTAAAAGTCCTGAAAGTAAACCCCCACGACAGGGTCCATGTAAATGTGAGTAAACACAACACAACACATGCCTCCACAGACTATGAACATAAAATGTATAAATGAACATCTTATATTTTTTTTTATAAGTTGTAAAGATGTTTGCCCGTGAGTGCGCTCATTTGCGCGGGCGTGCCCGGCGCTTAGCCACAGTTAGCAGTCAGTGGAAAAGCATATTAAGAACTAAATATGCAAAGTAAGCCAAGAAGCAATAGCGTAGCAGTAGAGACGTTGGCTGAAGAGGAGGCAGTCATGGTTCGAGCCCCCACAACATCAATTTTTATTTTTAGTGAAATAAGCACGAAACAATTCCCTGACATATATGTACATATATAAAATTATATTTTATGTAAAATGTAATGAAATGGGCCATGTATTTTGAAGAAATGTGAGATAATAAAAAAAAAAAAATGTCAGATGTGCCTATAGCTGAGCTACAGTCTAACAAGTTGAGGATATCTGCCTGTAGGTGAGCAGTGTTTTAACAGGTTTAAAATAAGTGCCCGTAGGTGAGCAGTGTTTTAACAGGTGTAAAATGAGTGCCCAGGGTTGAGCAGCATTTTAACATGCTGAAACTGTGTGCCCGTAGCTGAGCTGAGCGTAATATGCGTGCTGACAGCCAAACGACGCGTAAGCCAGCGTGACCCGTTTGTGCGGAGCTGCGCACCACGCCAACAAGCTAACCAACGGGCAACGTTGAGCAAGCTGTATCAAAACTGCCTTTACACAGACACACCTCCTAGCCTGTGTCGACAGTCATAAAATACAAAAAGCAATGGCCAGGCCCGAACCCAGGATACCATGCACCATAGTCAAAGTATTGAACCACTAAGCCATGAAAGTTGCACTTAGAAATGCAGTAATAGCATATATATAGGAATGAATAGAAAGAGGAGCATGACAAAGCAGGTTTTGTGAAGCTGATACAATTCCAAAATGGCCAATCACAGATAAGTGTGGGAAAAACGGCATATATAAGCCCCATAGACGGGAATACACAGCATAACCGATTGTGGAACCAACTTGCAGCCAGGATGGCAGGTGTAGGAGAGGGTAGTTGCTTCCGAGCACAGAGGTGGGGCATTGAGGATTCCAAATATATGGTTTGGCTCCTCGTCCATGATCATGAGGCCCAACTCATGCAGCGCCAGGTCCTGTGGGGAGCATATAGGGCTGAGGCATGGGACCGGTTGGCACATGATCTCACCAGTGCCACAGGAATACCAAGGACTGGTGAACAGGTCCGTCACCACCATGCGGACCTGAAGAGACAGAAGCAGGACCAACTGAACCGTTGGATCCAGGAGGCCTTGCAAATGCCCAACGCCCCACTACTGAGTAAGTTACATGTAATTATTTATGTAAGAAATTAACCTAGCTGATATTATGGAGATGTGTATTCCAATATTACTTCATTTATATTACAGCTGCAGGTGTCCGTTCCATGAACCGTCGAGCCTATGCCGATAGGCTGGTGCAGTTGTGCCACCAGGCAGGTCAGTAATTCTCTCCCTGTAACTGTAAACAAATATATAAGTATGACAGTTTGCAAAAGAGTGCAGTGTAGTCACTTATTAATAAAATGTGCAAGTAACAGTGTAAGAGAGTTTGCAAGTATTGCTTGATTACAAAAGTGTGATGCAGCCTGTAATCCAAAAATAAAAATGAAACAAGTCTGAAATAAAGATGTTCCACCTGTAATATAATAGTACATAACCTGCAGCAGGCTGAAAAGTACAGCTGCAGAAGCTGAGTAAAACACATGTGTGAAATATATCCCTGTTTAAATTCTGAAACATGACACAAGTGAGACTGTTTGAAAGGATTGTTATAACTAAAAGTAAAACATGTCAATAAAGCCTAGAATTAAGTACCATCCTGAATTGTAAAAATAAAACAAGTGAAAGAGTGTGAGAAAGAGGTATGAATCCACCAATAAAGTAGTAATAACTCCTGAATAAAGTATACTGCAGTCAGTACAGAATGAAATGAATGTGACAGGCAGAACCAAACAGCAACATGTGTTGAAAAAAGTACTGAAGCTGGAATGTGTGTTCCAAAATCTGGATATGTTGCTCTCAGTTTGCAATATGCAGATAGTATGGTTGTATGAAATACCAAACATCCACAGGTGTCTATAGCCATATAAAGCAAATGTAGCAGGATGATGTAGCTGAACAGAGCCAGATATGAATGTGTATGAATAAATATGAAATGTATATTGATGTAGCAGTAACATTACTATCACCAACCTGAATTAGTTATCACATAGGAAACTGTAGTCAGACCTGTAGTGTGTATATATCTGCAGCTAGTAGAAATGTACAGCATATGTATAGGTATTTGAAGTTGTTAATGAAATATTTCTTCACCCTACCCTATAACCACAAATAATCCATTCCACGTGAAATGGGTATGTGCATTCACAATTAACACCCCTGGACATTTGTCCTGTTGGTTCATACATATTTGCATGTACGTTGATGCATGTGCCCTGTTCAAACATCCAAACCTGATGGTCTGTTGCCATCAATCAACCCTGCATGTTGTTGGATTGTGTATTGCTGTTCAAATTATGCATGTGTTATGCTTGCTGTTCAATGGCTTGAATTGATGGGTGTTTGGTTAATGGGAATACTAATGCATGCTGTTACAACTAATTGTGAATGGTATTGTACGTTACTAACCCAAACTGTCATAACATAATGCAAAACATAGGATGACAGGGAAGGCGGGTTCCAGCGGACCCACCTCTCCCACCTCAGCTGGCGAGTGCACCTGGCAGTAGTGTCCAGGCCGGACCTTCCTCCGGTGGCCCTGTGCCACCTGCGGGTGGAAGCGCTGCAGGGGATGGGGCTCGTACCCCCTCTGCAAGTGTGGCCGGAGGAGAACATCCACTCACCCTCCATAGTGTCCGGACTGTGGTGCATAGGGAGATCTGGCACGCTGTGCTTGGGCCCCTACGCCAGCTTGAGGCATGGGTGGCACAACTCACGGGCGTGCCTGCTGCCCGGCCTACACAGCCCCCAGCATAGCCCCATCCTGGGCAGTGAAGGCACAGTGGCAACTGCCCATGGGTGGGGATCTCAGTTCCACTGTTGCCATCTGTGGGCTCATGCATGGGCTCGAGATATCCAAACATCCGTCCCTGTCAATTGTGTAACCCCCCCCACATGTGTCATACACCACCCCTGTATGCGTCTTGTTTGTCTTGTCTGTTAACCTCCCCTACCTACCTCCCCAGCTATACCGACTTCCCGTACCTGACATACCACTCTCACCTGAAAAAAAAAAAAAAGGGCACTCTGTACCCACAAAAAAATTACGCCCCATACATAGCTGCCCATTTTGCACACATGTCTGCTGGACATGTAAACTGGCAATTACAATTGGCTGTACAACAAATATTATTGTTGTCCTCACACCTCTCTCAGGGGTGGAAGGTTTCAAATTTCACACCAAATTATAAACATATGCACAGCTGTTGCTGACAAAGAAATGGGCAGCTATGGGCCTTTCCTACATCCCTCCTGCAAAACCCAAGCTTGTTTTCCTACTGTCCTACCCTCTTTGTGCCCCCTTTTTCACCACTTTCCTATCTCCCCATTTTCTTTTCTTTAAAAGAAAATAGCTGGTGTCTTGTGAGTAAGCACTTTTAAGCAGTAGTAAGCGGGTGTGCGTGAAGCTAAGCGGCAGTACGCATGTGTGACCTCAGCGCAAACCAGCGCTAACCCGCTTACAACTGCTTAAAAGTGCCTTAGTCACTCTGAATGACAAGGCCTGTAGTTTTCTCAGCAGCAAAATAAAATACCTCCCACAGTCTCGAACCCAGGACCTTGGAAACACAAGTCTGCATGACTTACCACTAAGCCATGACTGCTATACAAGAACATTGTGCTGAAAGAAATATATCATAAAATAGTAGGAATTAATGTAAAAGGAATATAGCAAGTCTAGTACACAAAGCATGTCATGTATATTTACTGTCAAATCTAGTGGATTTGTAAAATAGTACTGTGTGCTGAGAAACAGTCATGCTAGTTGGTAGCTACTAGGTAATAATGTCACAGTAGCATTTGGCAAGCCACACACATACTCAGAGCAGGATAAACACTGCCATAGTTGAATAGTTAAGAGATCAGACATAGCAACTGTGACTGAGTTACAGGGATGTCCCTGATGTGAAAACAAATGTCAACTGTGCCCCACTGACACCCTGTCAAATGTACTAACAGTACATGGAAAGGTGTAACTACACATGCAATGGTAACTATGATTGACTGAAGGTATGCACCACCTGCACGTCACAAATGGTGTACTAATACATATGCTTGAAATAACCCACAGTCACAACTGCAGAATATCAGAATATGTCATTGAAGTAACCCACTGTTATGTACCATTCCATGAGGCTGATAAAAGATGCACCGGAGAGTATCTGAGGCCTGCTCAGCAGCATGATCAAATACTCCTGTAAGTGTCAAGGCCCACACCATGGCCAGACCACACTGCATGCAGTAACACCCTACCACAACAAACACATAGGGAATTGCTGCCCAAACAGATTTTGCAAGCATTGCAAGCTGTGAATGTAAATGGAAAACAGGAAAGCCATAGCAACACATTACAGGAAAGACACCTAGCAGGCATACAAGGAGTGAATGTAAAGGCCAAATATTGAAGCCATAGCAACAGATTGCAAGAGCCACTGCTATATACCAGTTACACCACAATCCCCACAGGAAAGCACACACACCCATATACACAGTATTACTAGTCGTAGGTGTCAGTTTACATACGGAGAACACACGGAGAAGAGGACACTGGAGGAAGGAATACTCAGCTTACAGAACAACATGCATTGCAGTGTCTACAACACAGCCTGAAATATGAGAGACATACCAACCCTTACACTCACAGAACAGTGTCCACAGCAAACCAGCATGGTCCCCACTCTGATAATCTGAAAGGGCTACGCCTACCTAACAGACCTTTTTATAGCACAGTCCTGTAATCACAGTGAGAACTGCAATCACTACACAACAGGCTGCATGCAATTAGTAAATGCTGGCTAACAATTGGTGCAGAGGCCATCACATGGACATGTGCAGATACCTACAAAAGCAACCTGTACTCCCAGTCCACACATGCAATACTTTCATTGCACCCACTGGAGGTAGAGAGAGAGAGAGAGAGAGAGAGAGAGAAAAAAAAAAGAAAGAAAGAAAGAGGAAGAAAAAAAAAAACCTGTAACAACAAAACAAAGAGGCTGACAGCAGGCCAAGTAACTGCAAGCCTACGCAAACAGCTGCAACAAACACAGGTAATGTAAAGTACTACTATAAAACTCTACATACTGTGAACCCTCCAGATGTGTTATTGGTCTGTATCTATGTATATGAAGATGTGCATAGGGCCGGGGACATACTGCAACTGACACTGAAGGCTCCACATACATATGTATGTGACGGTAGCTATGTGCACATAGCAATGTAGGTTGTAGTGCAATGTACAAGTAGGTTGTACAGTAATGGATGTTCAGCAGTACGTTACTGTGTGTATACATATGTGGAACTAAAAAGGAGTATATTATATATATATATATATATATATATATATATAAATATAACATGTGTATACGTATGTATATCGAGATATGTATGTATATATATATATATATATATATATATATATATATATATATATATATACATATGCATATGTGTATACATAGATAGAGAGGGATGTAGAAATACATAGACATATATAGTTTCACAGTGTCATAGTTTAGTACTAGGCTATCTGCAGACAGTGTATAGAATAGATTTAGAAACTTGCGCCTCTGTATAGTAGTGACACAGTGAAGACCCCCCTGCATAATAGCATTAGTTTACTGTGCCTCTGTCTAGTAGTGACACAGAGATGACCCCTGCTGTAAACCTATGATCTCCCATCCACTTGTCAAGAATGCACATGAAGAGTGTCAGTGAGGGTCTCTGCCTAACATGAACTGGGATCCTGTTCCACAGTATGCGAAGCCTCTTAGTGATGGATCTGTCCCTACAGTATGTCCTATTCATATGTGTGCTGAGGTTTAAATCCATAGCTGTTGTGGTTCTGATGGATTTGGATTGTATGAGGTGGAACATGTCCATCAATACCTGATTGGACATGGCCTACTACATCAGGCACAGATCACCCCTACGTAGGCAGTATGCTATGGAATAGAGCATGTGTTACGTTAGTCTGGCAGCATATGACAGTTGTTGCAGACCTTTGATCCTCCTGGTGATGTAGTTATGGGGTCCCCCTAGCTGTTGCAAGTGCCAGGTGAGGTACGTACCAAATGGGGCATAGTACACAGTCATGGGTCTGATAAGGGAGGAGTATAGGGGTACAATGGCCCCTTTTGATCTGGATGTGAATCCCTTCATGATAAGGTGGGCAAGGTAGGAAGTCTATCCAAACACTTTGGCCATGTGGGTGTCAAATGAGAGGTCAGCATTGATCAGTGTCACCAGGTCTCCGATTACTTTGTCTGTACTCAGTGGGATACTGTCTATGTGATAATATGTGGGTACCTTGTCCGTCCAAAAGGGTATGAGTATACATTACATGGCATGCAGTGTAAGGCCATGACTCCAGCACCAGTTGTTGGTGTCCGTGAGGCCTGTCAGTAGGATGTATGTGTCAGCTGGTGTATCGCCTATGGCACCTAGTATGCAGTCATCTTTGAACATTGTCAGCCACTACCCTCCCATGTCTGCTTCCACATCTGAGAATTATATGCTGAACATGAGCGGTCCCAGGACAGAGCCCTGTGGGACACCACATGTGACTGGCTCTGAGTCTGACATGGCACCAGTGAGTTTGACTGTAGGGTTTCTATCCATTAGCCGGTTTGCAGCCCATCATGTGACATATGGAATTACATTCCAGCTTTTGATCATGTCTATGATGCCAGAGTGCGGTATTGTGTCGAAAGCTGTAGGCAAGCCCAGGTAGGCTGTATGGACCGCTGTGCCCTTGTCAATGGCTCTAGTGACTGATTTGAAAAGGTCAACCAGGTTCATAAGGCAGGATCTGCCCTCTACAAAGCCAAACCGGGTGGGATCAGTTGTCTAAGTCCCCAATGACTCTGTGTATAGGTACCATAATGATCCTTTCCATAGCGTTGCAGACCAGGCTGGTTAAGCTTATGGGGCGGTAGTTACCAGGGTCTGTAGAGGTACCTCCTGTGTGGAGTTGGACTACTGTTGCTGTATGACAGTGTCCAGGTACATATGCTGTAGTAAGGCTACGGCTGAATAGCATTTAATGTGCATGTGTAGCTCCTCTTGCAGTTCACGTAGCATGCAACCTGCAATACCGTTGGGTCCCATTGATGCTGTGTTTACAGCTCTGCTGAGGGTGGTTCCCAGCTGGACATCTGAGATGACAGGGAGGTTACAGTCAGCTGGGATAAGTAATTCCACATGTGTGGGTGAGGGAGGGGAGAAACCTGCACTGAACCTGTCTGCCAGAATGTTGGCATTATCTGTGTGTTCAGTGTAGCGTTTGTCACTGTGAACTAACTGTGAACACAACTGAGGGTTTCCACCCAGGTGTGTAACATAGCAGAAGAAGGCCTTGTGGTTATCTGTAGTGACCATAGCGATGTCCCTCTCATTGTTGGCCTTGCATGTTTGTACGACAAACCGTATCTTTCTACTACTGCTGATCAGAGATGCCGTAGCTCTATGGAAGTATGCTCTGCCGTGCAGTAGCTACCTTCTGTTGTTATACAATTTGTTCAATGCTGGGGTCCACCAGACAGGACGCCTGCCCTTGGTGGAGAGGGTCATGGTTTCATTTGTGATTGCATGATCCATGCATTCTTGGAGATGTCCGTAGAAAGCATATGTGAAGATGTCTGCATTGTGGGAAGTGGTTTACACTGGCCCAGTGGGCATTAAGGATACCAACTCAGTTATAGGAAGTGTAAAGTCAGCATGTGAGAGGTTTCCCACTGTAGTCTTTTGTGTTGTGGGGGAGGTGGGATTTGTATATCCAGGGGGATTAGTCTGTGGTCAGATGTGACTAGTGAGGGGTATACTTCCGGTGTGTAGCACATTGTCCCCATGTTTGTGATGATCAGGTCTAGTATATTATCTCCTGTTGTGGGAGAGGTGACTAGCTGTTCCACTGTATTTGACTTAGTGAATTCCGGGAACCTTTGGGCTAGGGTGTTTGGGGTAGAATAATGCACCCAGTGTATGTTAGGGTAGTTGCAGTATCCCAATATGATGGTGTGTGGTGGGACATTCATATCCTCCAATGTCTACAGGAAGGCTGACTGTGGTCCCTGAGATTGGGAGGGTGGTCTGTAACATGCTACCAGTTGTATAGCAGGTTTCCCTATGGTTATCTGCACCTGGATGGTCTGTGATGCTTCATGTGTTGCCACTAACCTGGAGGTCTGTGTGTCCTTCATGAATATGGACACACACCCTCCCTTTTTGTTTTGTCCCGAGTCCTGGGGACAAAAAGCATGATACGGGGTATAGCCTGGTACCACTGGTGTGCTCTCAGGAGCCGTGAACCAGGTTCTCACTTACTGAAGAGACATCGAGATTGGTAGAATATGTACGTACAGATATATGTAATACACACATACATATATAGATATCTGTAGAGACATATACATATACAGATAGATCTGACTGACAACAGATATGTCTGTATATGACTATCTCTCTCTCTCTGTCCCACCCCCTCACACTCTCACTCTCCCTGTGTGTCTCTCTCTCACTCTCTCCCCCTCTCTCCCCACATCTATATGTATATATCTACATCTATATATACATATTTTATATACATATATACAAACATATATATATATATATATATATATATATATATATATATATATATATATATATATATATATATATATATATATATATATATATATATATATATATATATATATATATATATATATATATATAGACTGTGTGAGGCACATGTGTGCAGATGTCTTACAACAGGTGCCTGATGTCAAAGGCATGGAGTGAACACCAGTGTGGATACTGGAGTACCATACCCCATTCAAAAACACTGACACCGGTAACCACCACATATGTACATGCCTGCCCACCACTGCATGTGTCAGGGGGGAACAGGGGCAACAAGTGTACAATAGGCTCCACATTGATATACACAGTGGCACACTAGTCCTGTAATACCTGTACATGGAATGTGTCAACGGACATGGTGTGTCAGCTATGGACATGTAGGTCACTGTACCCCTCCACACCCCACAATGTCCTACACGGTATGTACCTCCCATGACAGCTACAGATATGGAGAAGGACACAGACATATGCAAGTAACTGTGTCAATACACTCAAACACCACAGAGTGCACACAGGCTACCTACATAGAAGTTACCACTGCTGGATATACATAGTTCGGTCACACCCATGACAGTTGTCTAACAACCATGGTAACACCTCCAACATCCACAACACAAATTACTTATGTCTGTCGTCCTTGTCACTGCAGTATAGAGCACATGGTGGAGGTACAGGACCCTACCCACAGATATGACATACCCTGTAGTAGACCACACAGAATTAAGCAAGGCTCCCCATGAGTAGATGTCAGACATACCCCTGCTGAATGTTATGCAGATAGGTAATATGCCATATGAGTCACCCTGTGTAACTGTTTGTAAGGAGCAGGTACAATCATAACACATGTGTCACAAGGGGCAGGGTAGCATAACAGTATGCTGCTGTAGGCCCAGGGCCAAAAGCACACTACCTACCTAAGACACAATGCACACCTATGAACACATTGCAAAAGGAATATGTGAGGTGGAATGAGTGTGCTAGTGACTGGGTGCATGTTGTGTACTGGTGTGATTGCTCACCATGACTGTCTGTCTGTCATGGTAGTGTGTGTCCTTGGTGTGAGGCCAGAGACAGGTGTGTGAGGTATTGCGATCAACACATACTACATTGCCATATGTTGTGCTGTGTTACCCTGTATGTCACTGTGGTGTAGGTAGGGTTATGGCAAGTAAGAGTAGTGTGCATTACCAGTGAAATATGTAACGTGCATTGTGTGCAGTGCATGGGCTGATAATGTTCCCCATACAGTACCTTGATACAAACCCCCAGTGTGAGGTTGTGTATTGTACCTGAAACAGTTTGTTGACTGCTGCAGTATACTAGTCTGTCATATGGAGTGTGCCAGGTACTGTTGCACAGTTGTCAGATGAGCACTGATATCTGGTCATTTACATGTGTATCCCCCAATAGACAGACAGATGCTATATATGGTGCTTAAGTTATATCACTGCAGTCGAGTATTATGTGTATTATGTGTGCCATAGTTTGCTGACAGATATTGCTGACATATTTTCCTTCTCCTTTTCAGGGCCATGGTTCACCAGCGGAACCCTGTCTACTCTGCTGCAGAGGAGGAGGAGATACACCAGAGCCTGGTGCGGGATTTCGCTGTACTCTTTTCCCGCACCAGCCAGAACCAGCAGGAGAGGGCTGCACTGTGGCAAGACCTGGTCTGTCGGGTAAATGACATAGGCACACATAACCGGACATATGAGCAGGTACACCATCACTGCAGTGATTTAATTAGAAATGTCCGTCAGCGTGCGTCGGATATCCACAGGCAGCAGCTTGCCACAGGTGGTGGGGTGGCTAGACATCCCCCCCTCACCAGACTGGAGGGACTACTCCTAAGTGTTGTGGCTCCAGCACAGCAGCAACAGCAGCAGCATACATGTGTAATGATGGAGGCTGGAGCCACACAGCAGCAGGACACAGAGCGTGCAGGTAACATGCCATGTGTATAGTTGGCCATTCTGTACACTGCTAGGTTATGCATGTGTGAGGTGTGTCCTCGTTTTGTAGCTGTAATCTTGGTAATTATTGTGCATTAGTGATATCCTCAATATCTGCAGTACACCTGTGGAAGCTAACTGCTGCACTACTGAACTATATCATGCCCACAGTATCAATGGCACAGTTGTGCCCACTGACGATAAATGTCTCTTTTCTGCAGGTCCCTCTGGTGTAACAGCAAGGCAGCCTATCCATGCTGGTGAGTGTGTAATACCATTACCTTCAATACTCTGTATACTAATAGTAATAATAGGCTGAAGCAGTAGTGCTATGTGTTTGATTGCAGGTGTGTTTGTGTCTGTGGGTTGATATCTCATATACTGAGGTGTGTGCATGTGTGCATGTGTGCATGTGTGCATGTGTGCATGTGCCCATGTGTGCATGTGTGCATGCGTGCATGTGCCCATGTGTGCATGTGTGCATGTGCCCATGTGTGCATGTGTGCATGTGTGCATGTGTGCATGTGCCCATATGTGCATGTGTTCATGTGCCCATGTGTGCATTTGTGCATGTGCCCATGTGTGCATGTGTGCATGTGTGCATGTGCCCATGTGTGCATGTGTGCATGTGTGCATCAGTGGTGACATTGTGTACACATTGTAAACTGTGTTTCCTGTCTTACTCCCACATGTTCTGGTGCTGATCTGGTGTCGTGCAGCAGGGAACCTGAATCAGCTGCTGTGGATAGTGATAATGATGATACCTGTGTAATGGCACAAGTAGGTGTGCCAGGGTCCGTCATTGGTCAGCCAATTGACACTACACAGCTGTCGACCCCATCAATGCGCACAGTCATCCTGCCAATACATCCTTTGTCACCAAAGTCCCTAGGTGATGGACAGGATACAGTGGGCATTGACCAGGGTAATGTGGTACTGGTGGCACATGCATCCCCACACAGCAGCCATGGCCAGGGTCTTGACATGGTACCACACAGGCAGACATCCATGGGTTCTCGTGGGAGCATCCGTGGGCGTACAGCCCCTGTCAGATGTGCCCACAGAGGTCTTTCAACCTCAGCTATGTTTCTGGCTGTAATGCAGGCACAGTCACATATGGAACGGTACACCAGATAGGGTCTGAGGGAGCTGAGAGCATGTCGCACAGCCATGAGTGACAGTATGCGTGATGTTGCGGCTGCCATCCGCAACTTTACTGAGGTCATTGACAGACATTGGGGGGACACATTAGATCTGTTCCACAACTACATGTCCATGAGCCAGGGCAATGGTGGATGGTTGAGGCGTCGACGTGGCCATATGCCAGCAACAGCAGCAGCTGGCAGCCGTCGCGGATGACAACAGGCCCGTGGCCGCTCACATAGTGCCAGCAGCAGCCCCAGCAATGCTGGGTCTGTGCTGTCATCAGACTGCCCCAGGAGACCACGTGCACGTGGTGCTGGACAGTCCCAACAGAGACCTGTCTCCAGTCACCAACCACCTGCTTCTGATGACAGTACCCAGTCTGGCTTAGTACCTGATATGGTCCTTAGCACCCCTGCCAGGCACAGGTACCGTGTCCTTGGTCACAGACAGTGATCTGTATGACCTGGCAGGTACAGTCTGTGGCTGTCCACAAACACCTGTATATGGCAGCCATGAGGTGGAACTGTGTGCATTCATACACACATGCAAAGTGATAACACCTAGGGCTGCCGCATACACGCACACACTGCATCAACATTGCCCCATCTTGTACTGCTGTCCCTCACCAACACACACACACAGACATGTCAACTGGTTGTATCAGTGGCACACTCAGGCATACCAGGTACACACCCTGTGCATATGATGAAACTGTGCCACCTCCTGCAATCTGTAAAATTGGTGCAGGAACAGGTTAACATGGTGCTGATGCACAGGGTGAGTACATAGACGTATTGTAATAGTATGATGTTGACAACAGTACAGTGTAATGATAGCATTGTGGGTATATACCAGCATGCCTGATGCAGTTACAGTATGAATGTCAATGTATTGTTTTGTACACCCATAGTAATTACCACAGTGTTCTGTCTGCACATCTTTGCATACTGGTGGTGAGGCTGTGAAGGGATGTCCACCTACATAGGTAGCACAGGGGATACAACAATGTACATATTGATACTCAATGATGGCCATGTCAACTGCGAGTTGCATGCTGTCCACACACGACTCTGCAATGCAGATGTTTCAGGATGTTGATATCTGTGCAGTACTACACAACAGGTTCAAGGCTCACAAGAGCACAATAGCACTACAAGGTCACACCTCATACCATGCATGACAGCACCAAAACACAGAACTAACTATGACAGGAGGGAGAGTGTCCATAAATGTCAAGGATACTGTGGTGCCAGGACAGGTAGCATACTTCATACTAGGTCTGGAACTGCTGAGTGTGGGCTCAGTGTCTGTTATTTGATATGTGTATTATTACAGGTATGAGCACTTGGGTATCAGGCCAGTTATTCAACATTACGAAGGTACGTGGTCTATACACTTGTGTGGGGTGCGGCTGGACCCAGCCCGTCTGACCTGTGAATGTCTGGGTACTGGCTTATAGTGCCTGCATATATACACTGTTACCTACTGGAAGTCATACACCTTGTTTGTTGTAGCATAGTCTACATACAGGCCTGCTGACTGTAGTTTTGTTTGTATACATGTTTGCCTGTTATTTTCCTGAAACACTGATTCCACCTGCAGTGCAGATATACAGTGCCTCTGTGGATCCCTAGTGACATCTGTATTGCTTACTGTACTGATGTCCATGTGTCACTTGACAGAACGTCACTGTTTGTCCTGTTTGCATGTAGCTTGCCTGTAACACATTGCATATGACTTACCTCACATTTGCTCAAGACAGCATTCATATATGCCAGCACTAACAAATCAGGAACACTCCACCCTCACATAGTCACTTTGAGTACCTTGTTCCCCATTAGCCCTGTATGTCGTTACTTAGTATGGGAGTCACAATGCTATGGTAGCATGTGCAAAGGTCACCTGCCGATGTACTCTCAGGTCCGGTTGGTGAATCTGTGAGTCATGTGGCAATGTTACAGTGGCCTCATGTACACAGACAACCCTCTCCCCTTCCCATACACGTACAACACATGTGAGAGATGCAACCACATAGCCAAACTGGGGGCTAAGCTCTGTTAACACAGCACTGGCATTCCCTGTCAGGTGGAGTGGGATACTACAGTGAATACAGTACCAATCTCCCATAGACCTGCCACGACCGCAATCCAAACACAGACACACACAGGTACATTATTGGGCTCTCAGAATAGCATCCTGCCTGAGCAGCTGTCACCTGAAAAGCAGACACACAAGCAAACGTTAAGCCAGAGCGGAGCACATACAACACATAGCTCACAAAGCCTGTGTGCCAAACAGTCACAGGCCATACGGCTTGACAACACACCTGCTACAGTTGTATGAGGTACCTCTATCGTCACATACACTGAGGTCCTGCTCACAGGCTGAACAAGATGAAGGTCACGCTGAGCTGCTCGTCGGGCACTATGATCCACCACATAACACAAGCATACCAGTCACTCCAAGGCATATAGAAGTATGACTCAGTCATTGTCTGTGCCAGTGTGTATGACCTCTGACGCACCTCCCTGGACTACATGTTAGGGGACATAGGGGGGCTCTCTGAGCTTGGGGCACAGGCTGGTATGACCCTGGCCTTGAGTAGCATCTCACCCTCACCAAGAATGCTGCCACAATATGCAGACAGGATCATCCGTTTCTGCAATTAACGTATCTTTCAGTGACATTCAAAGGGGATCCAATTCCTGTCAGTGTGGGATTACATGCTGGACAAGCCACATTGCTTTGCTTGGGACAGCTTGCACCTGTCAGCCATGGGCCGTTGTATATTGGCAGAGGCTGTTGCTACACACATAGTGCCTTTGTATGCAAGGCTGACATTACATAGCCACCTACACAGGTATCACACGGGATAGGACACTAATAGCAATGCTACTCAACAGCAGCAGTGTAAACCTCAAGATGCATGCAGTGGAAACTATCCTTAGCATGGGGTACAGCAATATCCGTGCAGTAACAGACTCCTGGTACAAGACTCCCAGGTGCACACCATCAGTGCCAGGTCATTCCTGATACCATGCTTGTCATCCCCTACACATGCACCAAACCAGAACAGGGGGGATGTATCCAAAGGCACCTGAGATACACCCACCCCCAGGTTGGTGGCACTGCACAAAGCATCAGAGCCTCTCCATGTGCAACACACAGTGGGTTAGACTGCCTTCAGGTTCATAGCCTGGCACACACCACACTCCCATACCCAGGAAACCCACTTGGCCTTCCTGACAACACTGGGAATATGACGGTCTCTACACACACCATTATATGGTTGTACTGCGACTACCCAAACATACAGTGTGAGCATTATTCTAGCTGCAAGACCCTATCTGAAGGGTTCTTATCATTTATTCCATTGCTATGGAACAACTTGTTACCACTCCCACAAGTGGTGACAACATGCTGCACCTGTTCATCACCAACATGTGGACTATATGCTCCAGAACAATCATGTATCCCTCGCTGGTGGGATGACACCATCTACAACCCACACTGTATAGTCACATACCACATGCAGCCCCTGCACAGAACACCACAGTCATACAGTTGTCTGATGCATATTCCATGTATTCACATGAGGCAGGCTTCGGACATGGGATCTCTTGCAGTTCACAGGTACATATGTGTAGGTGGCACACACATACATCATGTGTGCATTGACATTACTGATATAATGTATGTCGTGCAATATTGGGAACAACACCCCACACACATGGACAACCTGTGTGACAAAAATACACATGGCATTTGTAGGATACAAACCCCTACCTAACTATGTTAGATCACTTGTGAGGGTCACAGTAGCAGAGTGTGCTATTTGCATTACTGGGAGGATTGCTTTCTCCTGCTGTACTTATAGGGTGCTGACATCATCAGTGTTTAGACAGTGGGATATGCAGCATGTGTTGTGTAGTAATAGTTGCCAAAAGGGACATTTCTCATACACATGGAATGGCACACACTACTCCCCAACACACATTCACACACACACAGGGCACTTGCAGGATTCAAACCCTTATCTAACTATGTTATGGCACTTGTGAGAGACGCATTAGCAGAGCGCGCTATTTGCATTACTGGGGTAATTGCTTTCTCCTGCTGTACTTATAGGGTGTTGACATCATCAGTGTTTAGACAGTGGGATATGCAGCATGTGTTGTGTAGTAATAGTTGCCAAAAGGGACATTTCTCATACACATGGAATTGCACACACTACTCCCCCACACACATTCACACACACAGAGCACTTGCAGGATTCAAACCCCTACCTAACTATATTATGATACTAGTGAGAGACGCATTAGCAGAGCACGCTGTTTGCATTACTGGCGGGACGGAATTGCTTTCTCCTGCTGTACTTATAGGGTGCTGACATCATCAGTGTTTAGACAGTGGAATATGCAGCATGTGTTGTGTAGTAATAGTTGCCAAAAGGGACATTTCTAATACACATGGAATTGCACACACTACTCCCCCACACACATTCACTGGGCACTTGCAGGATTCAAACCCCTACCTAACTATGTTATGACACTTGTGAGAGACGCATTAGCAGAGTGCGCTATTTGTATTACTAGAGGGATTGCTTTCTCCTGCTGTACTTACAGGGGCTGACATCATCAGTGTTTAGACAGTGGAATATGCAGCATGTGTT
The DNA here is from genome assembly GCF_019279795.1 of Protopterus annectens. NCBI lineage: Eukaryota > Metazoa > Chordata > Ceratodontiformes > Protopteridae > Protopterus > Protopterus annectens. Next base: position 673,798,769 of record NC_056737.1, read on the forward strand.
GTGTAGTAATAGTTGCCAAAAGGGACATTTCTCATACACATGGAATTGCACACACTACTCCCCCACACACATACTAGGCACTTGCAGGATTCAAACCCCTACCTAACTATGTTATGACACTTGTGACAGACGCATTAGCAGAGCACGCTATTTGCATTACTGGAGGGATTGCTTTCTCCTGCTGTACTTATAGGGTGCTGACATCATCAGTGTTTAGACAGTGGAATATGCAGTATGTGTTGTGTAGTAATACTTGCCAAAAGGGACATTTCTCATACACATGGAATTGCACACACTACTCCCCCACACACTGAGCACTTGCGGGATTCAAACCCCTACCTAACTATGTTATGACACTTGTTAGAGACACAGTAGCGGAGCACGCTATTCACATTACTGGGTATAATATTTGCTCCTGACATATGTATAGTTTGCTGACATCATCATTATGGCTGAAGAGGTATGTACATCTGTGGCTATCCATCAGTACAGGGGAGAGCATATCTATGCATTAACTTTGACAGTGGCCTACTGTACTGTGGAGGCAGACACCAAATACACTGTGGATAGCCTTCTGTATTCCCTAGGGACAACAGTCAAGTATTGCACTCTGCGGCCAAATGTTTACCTGTCAGATGCAAGTATCTGTTGCTCATATACTGTTTGTGGGTCTTTATTGCCCTAGCCTTCCCCATCTCTATAAACAATGTGTGTACTGTGGGAGATGTTTGCATATGAGTGGGATCCAGTACTTTACTTATGTCTCTGTTGTAACTTCACTGTGTGCACTGGGCAGATGTGGGAGGTTCCTGTGTTAACACATAGACATGCCAGATATGTGTGTGCAACTGCTGAACTGTGACATGGCCTAAGTGTGTGAGCATGCCCAGTTCGCAGTTTGTATGGCTTCTTGACTGCCACGTCTCATTTATCTAAGTGTGCGAGCATGCCCAGTGTGCCTTTCCTTATGTTGGGATCTGTGGACCACCACATTTCTGTTTGTGTGTGGACGCCATCTATATATCACATGTACAGTTGAGTGTTGGACATCAGGTTGTGTTCTTACTGCCCAACTGCTTTGTGTCTGAACCTAACAGGCATTATGCTGTGCCTGCAGGGTCGCCATGGGATAGTTTGCATACAGTTGTCATCATCCTTTCCTGCTGACCAAACAGTTGTATTATCGTATCGTGTACTGGTACAGAACTTTCACTGTGGTGGACAGTATAATCGGTTTCAGTCCTATCACTGCTTGTAATATTTATAGTGAGCACACTAGACTGGTTGAGGGCCAGTTGTGCAGATATGACCATGTTGCATTTTGTTCAGATATGGACAGCATAGTACATGATTGTCTGACATTGTTAATGTATTCCACAACTTGTGTGGACAGTGACAAACAATGGCCATGTGCCCTAGTCCATTTGTAATGCTAGTCAGAGAGTGTTTGTCCTTCAACACACATTTACTGGTGTTTGCCATGACATATGTCACGGTTAGTGTGCTGTGCCTCTGTATACCCGTGACATACAGTTGTTATCCAGGGTACACCTACCATCTCCGTCCAGTCATCATGATTCCTCTGGATGACAGTCACTGAGGGACTCCCTGGATATCCTGTAGTGGGAGTTTAGTCGTGGGTGGAGTGAGCTTCTGGGTCATGGACCAATCGGTACAGCATGTCCTGTTTATGTCTGTGCTGTGGTTCAAGCCTGTCAGCTGCATAGGTCACCAGCATTCAGTGTTTACATGGTGCCAAATGTCCATTGATACCAGGTTGGTCATGGCTCTATACATCAGGCACAGTTCACCTCCAGCCAGGCAGTATGGCACTGTGTGGAGCTGCAGTTTCTTTACTCAGGCAACACATGGCATCTGTTACAGCTCTGTGATCCTCCTGGTGGGGTATTTGTGTGGTCTTTCCAGTTGCTGCAGGTGTCCGCTATGGTACATCCCTGATGGGCCATTGTACACAATTGTGAGGCTGCTGATGGATGACTGGAGAGGCACATTGACCTACCCTAACCAAGCTGTGCTTACCTTCATGATTAGGTGGGTATATGGTATGTTTCTGTAACCACTACAGACACATGGTTGTCACATGTAGGATATCTATCACCTTGTGTCCCCAGGTCTCTTATTGCTCCTGATGTACTTACTGGGTTAACACCTATGTGGTAATTTCTGGCCATGTACTGTGCTTCCACAGGGGTTGACTATACACTATTCTGCATTTAGCTTGTTGACATGGCTGTGGCACCACTTGTGTGTTTCTATGTGTGCCTTTTGTAGGTTGCTTGTGTCAGCTGGAGGGTCCGATATGGTGGCCAGTTTGTAGTCCTCTGCAAACCTGTTCAGACAGAGTCCATCCATGTTGGCCTGTACCTATGTGACATATATAGCATACAAGAGAGGTCCCAGGACCATGCCTTGTGGGATGCCAGTTGTACCTGGTTTGCAGTCTGCCATGGCTACAGCATGTCTGCCAGGTCAGTTCTGTCCTTGAGCTGGTTTGCAACCCATCTACTTGCATAGGAGTTTATAGTTAGGCTGGTGAGCTTATCTGTACCACCAACTAGGGTATTGTATGGAAGGGTTTAGCAAGGTCCAGATAGACTGTATGATCAACATTCCCCACATCACTGGGGTTGGTGCACGTTTCACATGAGTCAGACATGTGTAAGGGGCAGGATCTGCCCTATGACAGCCACACTGGGTAGGGTCCAATGTCTGTAGGTACCCAATCTCGTTATTCATGGGATCCATGATCATCCTCTCCATTACTTTGCCAACCTAGATAGTCGGGATTGAGGGGTGATAGTTTGCAGTATCCATTCAGGCACCCCCTTTGTGGTGTGGGACCACTGTTGCTGTACACTGCTCTTTGGGTATATATCCTGTGGTAGGGCTGATAGTGCGCAGTAATGCTATTTGCTGTACCATTCTTCTTACAGTACTTGTTGGATACAACCCAGGACACCATCTGGTACCATTGATGCTGTGTGCTGTGCTTTGTGGATGCTGGCTGTTACCTCAGCATCTGCAATGTCAGGGGGCCAGCACTCTCCTGGGATAGATATTTGGCAGTTAGGTGCTGGTGGGGAGGTTGGAAGGAATCTGTTCGGTAGGCTGTTGGCAATGTGTGTGGGTTTGGTGTATTGTTTGTGATATTAGAGTGCTGCAGAGCATATCTGTGGATTATCACCATGGTTCCTACCATCAGGTAGGACAGCTGTGTGATAATCCTTTGTGTCCTGCACAATTTGTATCATCATAGGTTCATAGGTTCATACTAGGCTATCTGCCCTGGTCTTGTTTGAGCACGAACAGACTGTGTGTGGGTCTCAACACCCCTTGCAATGTGCATATTATGCCCACGTAGGGTTTACTTTCCTTGATGTGACACAGGGATGGCCCCCAGTGTACACCTACTATCTCCCATGCACTTCACCGGATTTCTCTTGTTGAGTTTGTGTGTGGAGCTCAGCCTATCATGGACTTGGATTCTGTTCCAGAGTGTCAGTAGCCTCTGGGTTATGGATCTGTCCCTCCAGTACATCCTATTAAACTATGTGTGGAGGTTCAGATATCTCACTGTGGTGTGTCTGCTGGATTTGGGGTTTCTGCAGTGGAGCATGTCTATTCATTCTGGATTGGACATGGCCTTGTACATCAGGCATACATCACCTCTGACTGTGCAGTATGCTTCTGAATTGGGCTGTGGTTTCTTTGGCCAGGCTGCAGATGTCCAATGTTTGGACCCTTTATCCTGTTGGTGGGGTACATTTGGGGTCTTTCTGACTGCTGCATGTGTAAGGTAAGGTACATCCGAACTGGGGCATTGTTGTCACGTATGGGCCTGATAAGGGAAGAGTATGGGGGCACAGTGACCTATGTAGCTCTACATGTGCATCCTTTCATATTAAGGTGGGCAATATAGCAGGTCTTCCTGGCCACCTTGGCAATGTGAGTGTCACATGACAGGTTACCGTCCACTTGTGTCCCTAGGTCCATGATTACTTCTTCCATACATAATGGATTGCCACCTGTGTCATACTTTGTGTGTGCCTTGTTTGGTATTTGTTGAGACATTCATACTCTGAAGTGTCTTCAGGAAGGCTGGCTGGGGTACCTGGGTTTGTGTGTGTGGTCTGTAGCAGGCTTCACACAGGTACACAGTTTGAGACAGTGTTACTTGCCCGTGGATAGTCCATGCTGCTTCTTGCTGTGGTACTTACCTGGGGGTGTGGTTATTCTTGATAATTACTGGTAGCCACACTCCTATTGTCATGTGTTCCATGTTTTGGAGCTGTAGAGCATGGTATGAGGCATAACCTGGTAGTATTAGGGTGCTCTTCTGGGCCTTTCCCAGGTTTCTGTTACAGAACACATATTACCATTCTCCATGCTGTGGTGTGTTTGGTCTGCATGCACCTTGCAGGTTAGACTTCTGGCGTTGGGTAGCATTACGTCCAGGTTATTATCCCTTGTGCTACCTATGGTGGTGGGTTTGTGTTTCCAGACTTACCTATTCCAGGCACAGTGGAGGTGACAACAGCCTTTGCCAGTATCTACACAGCCAGGTGTGCTGGGTGTGTGCCATCCCTAGCAGGTGGGGCATCATGTCTTGCTCGGCATGTCAGCCCAGGCTGTCAGCCATGTGTTCACCTTGCTAACAGCAATACCTCAGCCAATTATTGTACTTGATCTTGTTGTCTTCATAGTGTGGCATCATGCTTGGTGAGGGTGAGATGTTAGGTTGGGTCTTCATGTTTGCTTATACTAGATGGTGTTACATTGCTTAACACATGGCAATCATGCCTCAGGTGGTGCTGCAGGGCTGCCTCTGTCGGATGCACATACTACACTCCCTGTACATGTTTGAGAGCAGGTTGTGTCATGTTAGGCATCCCTGTTACTATATGAGTGAGTCAGAGAGGGGTATCATTCCCAGGGTTCCTACTGAGCCATTGTATGTGCTATGCATTGCCTCTTTGCCAAGGCCAGGGCATACTGGGCACACCTCCTTCTGCCTACTGAGGCAGGCTCAGGTTGTTCCTCCTCCGAGTCACGCTCTGCCTGTGATGGCCTTGGCAATGGTGGGGGGCTGTTTGTCCCGGCCCTATGCTGGTCCTGCTGCAGCTGTTTTCGCAGGATCATATTATGTAGCATAGCACATACCATGGCAATTTGGGTACATGTAGTTGGTGAGTACTGCAAGGCTCCACCAGATGTGTCCAGGCACCGGAACAGTGACTTGAGCAGCCCAAACACACGCTCTATTACATTACGTGTTTGTGCGTGTGCCTCATTATGGTGTTCCTGTTCAGGTGTGTGTGCGTTTCTGATGGGTGTCATCAGCCACGGCTCCAGTGCATAACCTGCATCCCCCACTAGGTGACCATGTGGTATATCCCCATTGGCAAATGTCTGGTACAGCTGCGCCAAATGCCAGATATGGGAATCATGGAAGCTCCCAGGTCATTATTATGCCGTGGGCATCACACACGACCTGGCAGTTGATGGTGGGGAAGCCCTTGCGGTTAATGTAGGCCCTACCCCACTCACCGGCTGGTACTTTGATGCATATGTGCGTGCAGTCTATTGCACCCACTACCTCAGGGTATTCTGCTATTTGCTGGAAGAGATGCATATTGCTGGCCAATACCTCATGGACATTGGGGAAATATACATGCTCACCGACATGTGCTGACATGGCATCCAGGAACTGGTGCAGTACCCTGGAGGCTGATGCCTGTGATATCCCCATCATATCACCAGTTGGTCTCTGGAAGGTACCTGTTGCTAGTATTCTTAGGCCAACACATACCTTGGTTTCCACTGGGATGGGTTCCCCTCTGTTGGTTCTGTGTGTGAGGCGTGGCCTGCACAGCTCAACAATTTGCTGCAGGAGGTCTCTGTCCACTCTATAGCACTCCACTATCTCCAGCTCATGTAACCCTTGGTAGGAGACCCTGGGCCTGTACACTCTTCTCCGTCTCCTCACTATGGGTTGTCTGGCAGCATTTCCATTGTCACCACCCTCAGCAAGTCTCCTATGTCTCCTTATGACAGCTATGGCAGCCCCTAGCATGTTTGGTCTGAGTGCAGCTTTTTCAGTTTTCACTTCTACTAGCTTACTCTTGTCTTGCAGTGTCTCTTGAGAGAAACATACTGCAATGCTGTTTGCAGTGTTTTAAGTGCTGGGCTGGGCTTGTATTCTGCCTGTGTAATTGCCTGCTTCTAATTGTTTTCACCTGCTACCTCTACAAGTATTCCCTGCTAGTTTCCTACTATTTCTTCTGCTTCCTTTTTCCTCTCTGTTTCCTCAGGGGGGAGCAGCGTGCATACCAGCGAAAACACGCTCACAGTGGCTACCACGCACGCACACATGCTTACACGGACTAGAATCTGCTTATTCGGGTTAAAATGTGCGCACACCAGCGCAAACAGGTTTACAGATCTTTAAACAGGCTCCTACATGCTTACTCTGCCTTACACACGCGCACTCTGTCTTACTCCCGGCTCCCAGCGCGCACACGCGCGCATGCACGCACAGCAAGAAACTTTGGTGTTGGCCACAGTGTACACCTTCCATTTCTTGACGTTCCCATGCTTATCTGTTGACACTCCTCTTTTTATGCTGTGTGATTGACATCTTTCACATACCACTTTGCTCCAATGAGCTTGATTTCTTCCTGACATTCCCCCCTGTGATGTCACCTGTCTCCTACTCTGTTACTCCCCCTTATCTAACTCTTACACTACACGGAATGTGCTCATTTGCTATGTGACAGTGTGATTCACTATCCTACCACTCATTTACATAGGATTGCCTACTAATGCTTAGTTACATGTCTTACACTCAGCTTCCCCCCTTAACAACCACTAGACGGTGGCCATGTTGTTTTTGGTCTGCTAGTCCCTGCATTGAAAATCCATGCATTACATAAAACCCACATTTGTGGGTTTCAAACCTTTATTTTTTTGTTTTATATAGCGCAGCCCGTTTGCGCGGGGCTGCGCTGCGTTTAAACATCGCCGATCTCCGAAAATTTTTTTTTTATTTTATTTCATGTTTGCATTGGGTTAACATGCCAATGGCCACATATTTGGCCATTGGCATGCTGACTGCAACATTTGCACACTTTATTTGGAGCTGTCATGGCTCCGTTGTGTTATTTGCAGTAACGTACTCAGTTGTCAACTGAGTACATTTCTGCACCTAACACGACTCTTACACGGGCTGGTTCCAGCTTCATGGATCGCTAATCTACCTCATTTGCATGCCTTTCGGCTGCAAGTGGGGTGATTAGCATATCCACGCCCTGCCCATGTAAGAGTCGTTTTAGCTATCTCTTACACGGGATTTCGGGCTGTTCCTGGATCGCGATGGCTGCATGGAGTCTCACACGACTCTTAGACTCCGTGCAAGCCATTGTGAATCCTGCCCAACATCTTTCTGCTGGGGTACTTCAGCTATCTCTTAGTAAACTAGCTGATCTACTTTGCTAATGACTTGCATGTCTCATACTTCCTTGACATTATAACTGCTAACTCTCTTTTATGAATAGTTAACTATCCACCCAGGACCCACAATATCCGTGAGGTAGTCCTCACACATATGTCTGCTTCTTGCACATCTGCATATTTATCATCCTAACTTATTAAATCAGACCATAAATTAATGACATTTTCTTTAAAACTTTGGATGATTCCTTTGTAAATAACTCTGTGTTTTGGTATGTTTCAAAGGTAAGTTTTCTTCAGTTACTTGATGACCTAAAGAAATTCCACTGAAGTCTTCCTCTGATGGATCTCGATGTTAAAGCTACTGCCTACTTTCGACTTAAACAGTTGCATTGATAAGGCAGTCCTTATTAGCATATTATTTCAGACCATTAAACTGGACATTGGAAATCTCTTAACCTTAGACCCTTATCAGTTTGGCTTTGTCAAAGAAGGTCCTGCCTCTTTAATCTCATTAGTTTCTTTGAAAAAATAACAAAAGCATTGGATAGTGGTTATGCGGAACATATAGCATAGCTGGACCCAGCCAAGGCCTTTGACACTATTCCCTGTGCAGGCATTATTGACAGACTTGTAAATGTAAATATAAATGCTCATGTAGTACTATGGATTGCTAACTGGTTGTCTGAAAGAACCCATGTAATTAGAGTAGGAAATGCCAAGTCTGAAAGCAAAAAGGTTACAATGTGTACCATGTTCAGTATTGTGCGCACTTCTTCTTGGCATTTATTTCTCAGATATTCAGGACAATACTCCTGACTTGTGGTTATCTATGTTTGCAGATATCTTTAAATTGTGTGCTGTTATTCCATCTCTTACTGACTCACAGTTGCTCCAATAGTTTAGTCCATATTATCACTTGGTGCAAAGATAATGCTCTCAAATTAAATACGAAAAAATGTACCATATTTGATTTCACAAGGGATCAATGCATTCTTGTTGATAATTCCTTATCATTGGTCACCATGTGTCCACAGTATTTTGGAAGACCTTCTACCTGACTCATATTATTTTCAAAAGTACCTCTACCACATCCAAAGAAGTCTTAATTTTCCTTTACTCTTATTTCTTGGGACCCATTATTGAATATAATGCAACTTTTAGCACATTTCCCTAAATGTATCACTCAACTTGAGAAACCTCAGAAATTCAGAACTAAACAAGATCAGTGGCCTCAAAATCATAGATATGAGGACATACAGGCAGCCTTCCCTCTGTACTCAGTTAAGCTGTGCTTGGCTGTGCTTAAGTGCAGGGATTATAAATACCACCCTTAGTATCTTATATCTGAATATTCAAGATTTGTTTGCCTATGGGAAAATACACAAAATCAGCTGGTGTTTTCTGTAATTATTCATAGGTTCTTAGGTTCATAGGTGTGTACTAGGCTAATGGCCCTGGGGCCTTTACAAGCCTAGCCATAGGATTACCTTGGCATCTTGCCACCTGACCTAAGTTCCCAGTAAGTAGAGCCACTGGAGTTATCCCCGGGGTGAATTTTCTATTTCTCATCCACTCATCAAGATTTTTCTTGAAGAGGGTCAGCAAGGTGCTCTGCTTGACATGTATGGGAAGTCTATTCCATAGCATGGGCAGTCTCTGGGTTATGAGCCTGTCCCTCCAGTATTTTCTGTTGATTGTGGTAATGAGGTTGAGGTCTCTGGAGCATGTGGTGCAGAAGGATTGGGATTTCTTTAGATGTAGCATTCCTAACAGAGCTGGGTCAGACATGGCTTTCTAAGTCAAGCAGAGATCGCCTCCAAGTAGGCTATGTGAGACAGAGAATAGTTGGAGTTTTTTGAGTCTGTCCATATAGGACAAGTATTTAAGGCCTAGGATCCTCTTTGTGAGGTACTTTTGTGGCCTCTCCAGTTGTTGCAGGTGTCTAGTGAGGTACATGCCAAATGGGGTATTGTACTCGATGATTGGCCTAATGAGGGAAGAGTAGAGGGAGACAATGACCTCTTTCTTCCTGGATGCAAAACCCTTAGTAATGAGATGTGCCACATAGAAGGACTTTCTGATCACAGTGGCAATGTGGTGATTAAAATAGAGGTTGCTGTCAAACTGTGTTCCCAGATCTCTTATAACACCTTCTGTTTTCAGTGGACTACCGTCATTGTGATAATTCATGGGAACTGGGTTTTTCCCAAAGGGGATGACGACACAATTTTTTTGCATTGAGCTTAAGGCCATGGTTCTGACACCAGTCATTGGTCTCAGTGAGGCCATTCTGTAGGATGCCATCATCACTTGGGCAGTTAATAATACCTCCCAACTTGCAATTGTCTGTGAACTTTGTCAGCCAGTCTCTTCGTATTGGCCTGACTTCAGAGAAGTAGATGCCAAACAGGAGGGGACTCCACTCGTAACGAGTCAGCAGTCTGACTTGGAATAAGCTACTTTCACACTGTGGGTTCTATCTGTGAGCCAGTTTGCAACTCACCTAGTGATATAGGGGTTGATGCCTAGCTTACTGAGTTTTTCTAGGATTCATGAGTGGGAAATTGTAACAAAGTCCTTGGCCAGATCAAGGTAGGCTGTATGAACCACCTTGCCTTCATCCACAGCTCTGGTGACTGACTCAAAGAAGTCAACCAAGTTGAGCAGGCATGATCTACCCTTCACAAAATCAAACTATGTGGGCTCCAGAGTTTGGAGATTTCCTATATCCTTGTTTATTAGGTCCATGATAATGTGTTCCATAACTTTGCATATCAGACTCGTCAGTCTAATGGGGTGATAGCTCCCAGGGTCTGTAGTCACTTCTCCTTTGTGGAGAGGGATGACTGTAGCAGTGCACCATTTGGTAGGGACAAAGCCTGAGGTGAGGCTGGGATTGAACAGGGCACACAGGTGAGGTGCCAGTTCACTCTGTAGTTCATGTAGAACACAGCCAGGGATATTTTCAGGTCCCCATAGCAGCTGTATTCTTGGCCTTAGACAGTGCTGTTCTAACCTGTGCAGCAGCAATACTGGGTGCCTGGCAATCTATTGGTATTGTGATTGGTTCTTGGGGGAGGGGTATAGTTGGCACTGACTCTGTCAGCCAGTATATTGGCAATATCTGTTGGCTCGGTATAGGAGGT